>NC_137504.1:33945000-33947500 GCF_041902795.1 Electrophorus electricus | reverse complement strand
GGTGTTTGTCCCAGTTTTCAAATTCCAGACTGGTTACTGGACTCCAGACTTCACTCCAGTATAATGCGGTGGGTACCACCATCAATTATTATGGATAATCCATCAATTATTATGGATAATAATTATGAGAGAATAAAATCAATTTTGGTAACTTTGGTATCAGAATCTGCCACATGCTGTCTGAAGGCAGTATCTGTTCTGAAGCACCAAACCTACTGTATTTCTGCCAGGAAAAAGCTGCTCTCTCTCTCTCTCTCTCTCTCTCTCTCTCTCTCTCTCTCTCTCTCTCTCTCTCTCTCTCTCTCTCTCTCTCTCTCTCTTCCTTCCCCACACAATATTTTCTGGTGGGGATGTATATTTGTCACAGTTACGTAGTTAACATGTTTAAGATAATGTGTACTGTACCTCATGATATTTGAGTTGTGCAGCAGTTTGATTTGGCGATTTGAGGCTTAGTAAAATTAAATATGTGTGAAAGAGATTCAGATCAGGTCTCTGTATGCTGATATTCAAAAATAAATCAGTTCAAGATAAATAAATAAACCCATCATCTGTCTGTCATTAACAGAGCTGTAAAATGTGTTTACAGATCTAAATTCATAACCTCATAACTTCCATCACAACAACAGCAGTGTTAACTCTCTCTCCTGGTTATTTGTTTAATGTAGCTGTATCTGTTTATCATACAGCAGTCTGTTTCAGTCCACACACACGCTTGTACATAGACATACACAGGAAAAATACACACACATATACACATTCACACACATGTACCTATGCATACACAAGAAAATACACACACACACACACACACACACACACACACACACACACACACACACACACACACACACACACTCACACACACACACACACACTCATGCATGGGAAAATGGACACACTTGATCTTACATTTACACACAGTTTTGTTTCAGATTATATTAGAATTTTCAGATTATATTAGAGTTATTCGATTCTGTAGGTTTATTAAATTCTATTAGCTAATATTAACAGATATATGTAATACTGCTCTGATCTCAGATAAAACGTTCAGTCTCATGTTCCTAAGCCTCCAAAACCTCTCAGGGAGAGAAACTCCTAAACACTCAAACATTTCAACATTTTTAAACAAAGGGCCAGACGTTTAAACCTCGGTAAAGGCAAAGAGTCATGCTCTTCTGTTCTATGAAACAGAAACAGAAGTAGTGAAGCAGACGAGGTGTGGGAAACAGCCATCACAAAATCAGCAACGCCAGAGACAGAGACAGAGACAGATAAAGAGGAGCAGCTGTGTGTGTGTGTGTGTGTGTGTGTGTGTGTGTGTGTGTGTGAGTCTGTGTGTGTGTGTGTGTGTGTGTGAGTGTGTGTGTGTGTGTTGTTTGTGATAATACATATAATATCAGGCCATGTGAGCTTCATGACATAACATCTTTGAATTTCTGCCTCTGAAACTACATTTAGCAGACACATTTATCCAAAGCGATTTATGACTGAGTACAACTGAGTACAACTACTTAACCCTCCCCAGGTTTTCTGTCAGAATGCGGTGAAATACTGTGGCCAGTTCTGCTCATGCATCAGAGACTGCGATGTTAATAACCTTGTGGACATTAATTGCTTTATATCTTATGAGTTTCTCTCCATGCTTACAACTGCCCGAGTGCCACAGGTCACTCCCTTCTCACAGACAGACAGAAGAAAGGCCGCATCTTACACCACTCACGCAAAACAAATCACAACAGGAATTTACACAGGCAACTGTGACCATAAACACTAGCAATGCAAACAACAAACATGACATGATACAATGACCGACAACGAGTTTCAAAACACAGGGGTTTGTGTACATACATAGATGGAACATATAACGTGGTGCAAGTGTGTGTCAACAAAGAAGATTCCACATGCACGAGGTGAGCCATGCCACGTGATAAGTGGCAAGGGGAGACTACCCCGACAAATTGTTTTTCCCGTGACACATGTTGACTTTCCCACTAACTCTCATGGTCATGTATTAGATTTCATTTGTTTCTGTGGTTCTGTTGGTCTAGATATCTAGATATATATGGGTAGTTAATCCATCTTCTCTATGGGTCAGTTGTTAATCCAGCTCCTCTACTGGTCAGTCGTAGTTAATCCAGCATTCTACGGGTCAATTGTAGTTCATTTTCTCTACAGGTCAGTTGTTAATCCAGCTCCTCTACTGGTCAGTCGTAGTTAATCCAGCATTCTACGGGTCAATTGTAGTTCATTTTCTCTACAGGTCAGTTGTTAATCCAGCTCCTCTACTGGTCGGTTGTAGTTAATCCAGCTCCTCTATGGGTCGGTTGTCCTGTGTTTGTCTTGTCATGTCCTGTGTTTGGTTCATTTAAATGTCTTTGGTTCAAATCATGTTCATACTTCAAATGAACCGCACCAGAATTCGTGCAGAACCTGCTCATGTGGTCTCGGTCCACTCGGTCGCGGTGCACACCAGAGTTTGAAAGAAGGTGTTCACACT
>NC_137504.1:33925000-33927500 GCF_041902795.1 Electrophorus electricus | reverse complement strand
TGAGTACATATTTGACAATATGACAATATTTGTTACTCTAACGCATCTATAATATATGTAAAATCTCTTACTCTAACGCATCTGTAATATCTGTTACTCTAACACATCTGTAATATCTCTTACTCTAACGCATCTATAATATCTGTTACTCTAATGCAGCTGTAATACTGTATATTTACGTGACACTTTTATACAAAGCAACTTACAATTATCATTGAGTACAACTTGAGCAACTGAGGGTTAAGGGTGTTGCTCAGGGGCCCAACAGTGGCAAAGTGGTGGGACTTGAACAAGCAACCATCCAATTACAGGTCAAGTACATTAACCACTGAGCTACCACTAGCACTGTAATATCTGTATATCTAATGTGTACGTAATATTTGTAATGCTGTAATATCTGTAATACTGTAATATCTGTTACTCTAACGTGTCTGTAATATCTGTAATGCTGTAATATCTGTTATTCTAACGTGTCTGTAATATCTGTAATGCTGTAATATCTGTAATACTGTGATATGCTACTCTAATGCATCTGTAATATCTGTAATACTGTAATATCTGTAATGATGTAATATCTGTTATTTTCACACATCTGTAATATCTGTAATACTGTAATATGTTACTCTAATGCATCTGTAATACCTGTAATGCTGTAACATGTTACTCTAGTGCATCTGTAATGCTGTGATATCTGTTACTTTAACACATCTGTAATAACTATAATGCTGTAATATGTTACTTTAACACATCTGTAATACTGTAATCTGTTACTTTAACACATCTGAAATATCTGTAATGCTGTAATATCTGTTACTTTAACACATCTGTAATACCTGTAATGCTGTAATATCTGTGACTTTAACACATCTGTAATACCTGTAATGCTATAATATCTGTGACTTTAACACATCTGTAATGTCTATAATGCTGTAATATCTGTTACTTTAACACATCTGTAATACCTGTAATGCTGTAATATCTGTGACTTTAACACATCTGTAATACCTGTAATGCTATAATATCTGTGACTTTAACACATCTGTAATACCTGTAATGCTATAATATCTGTGACTTTAACACATCTGTAATGTCTATAATGCTGTAATATCTGTTACTTTAACACATCTGTAATACCTGTAATGCTGTAATATCTGTGACTTTAACACATCTGTAATACCTGTAATGCTATAATATCTGTGACTTTAACACATCTGTAATGTCTATAATGCTGTAATATCTGTGGCTTTAACACATCTGTAATACCTGTAATGCTATAATATCTGTGACTTTAACACATCTGTAATGTCTATAATGCTGTAATATCTGTTACTTTAACGCGTCTGTAATATCTGTAATGCTGTAATATCTGTTACTTTAACACATCTGTAATATCTGTAATACTATAATATCTGTTACTCTAACGCGACCCCGCCATCGTCGCCTCCAGTCTGACATTCGCAGCCCGAGCTCCGGGTGACTGTGCTCGCGCCAGGCGCACTGCCAAAGCGCGCTGCCTGATAGCGCAGGGGCAACAGCGCGCTCAAGGACTTCGCCGAGACAACTCCGTCTGCACGAGAACTCCACAGTCCAGCCTCGTTACCGCTGCTGAATACGACCGCTTAGTGCGTAAGCACGCGCCGAGGCGAGTTGCACGGGCCCCGAGGACAGCACTCGACTTGTCGACACGGACGGAAAGTGTCGTTTGGTAACCGCGAGCCGCCTCCTGGACCAGGCCGGCGCACCTCTCGTGCTTCAGAGCGTGGAAACACGTCGTTACTGGGAGGGAGAACGCTCGGGCCACTCGGGCCGGATGTCTAACACGCTCTCCTGTGCGCGCGGTGAGGTGCAGTGGTTTTGCGGGGATTAAACTCCTAAATGTCCACGTGAAGTCCGCTTTCTTCACCACCCGTGCTGCGCTGCTGCTCTGGAAAAGTCGCGTTTGGCAATCGCTCCTGTGGCCGGGTGAGACTGCGCGAGATTGTCATAGTACGCTTTTTTGATATTTTTTTCAGAGAAACAAATATATTACCATCTGTTCAGGACAGGTTTAGACGGTATGTGCGCGTGAGGGCCTTCGCACCTCCGCCTCGCGATCGAGGAACGGATTTATTTATTTATTTATTTATTTCGTCGATCAACTTGTTGCGTCGAGTTTACTTTCAAGTATCGCGCGGGCCTCTGCGCTGGAGTGGTCGGTGTGCGGCATGGATCTCCCCCAGGGGCTCGGCGGAGTCTGCGACTCCCCAAACACGCTCTTCCGTGGTCCCTTTCACGCGCTGTTCCACGGTGTGCACGGCTCGCGACCTGGAAGCGCTGCAGCTTCGGACACCCTGGAGTCCAAGTGCAGTGTCCAGCCGGACGCGCGGCCGTGGGAAACGCGCCAGTCCCACGGGGATACGCGCTCACCCTGCAGAGAAGTACGTGCCGGGACCCCGCTCGGGCCAGGCGGCATCGCGAGGGACGGCGAAATCGCGGATTTGATGGGAGTTTCACCGATGGA
>NC_137504.1:33897500-33907500 GCF_041902795.1 Electrophorus electricus | reverse complement strand
GTGTGAGTGTCAGGGTAGAGTCAGGACACGTGTGTGAATCAGGGTATTTTGTTGTATACGCATGTGTAGTTTTGGTGCATCGTGTGTATAGCTTGAAGATTGTCTGAAGTGTGTGTGTGTGTGTGTGTGTGTGTGTGTGTGTGTGTGTGTGTGTATGTGTGTGTGTGTGTGTGTTTATGTGTGTATATACGCTGCCTGGCCAACAAAAAGGTCACCACCTGGATTTAACTGAGCAAATAGGTAAGATCCTCCCATTGGATAATTACTGCATGTGTGATTATGTTTCAGCTGGCAACAAGTTATCTAACCCTAACTGATGCAGTGAGTAGCTTCTCACTTGTTAAACAACCATGTGGAAAGACACATCCTGTGGTTGTGGAAAAGATGTTCATCTGTTTCAGAAGGGTCAAATTACTGGCATGCATCAGGCAGAGAAAACATCTAAGGAGATTGCTGAAACTACTAAAATCATGTTAAGAACTGTCCAACGCATTATTAAAAAGTGGAAGGATCATCATCTGCGAGGAAGGAATGTGGTCAGAAAAAAAATCTTGAATGATCATGATTGGCGATCACTTAAATGTGTGGAGAAATCAAATCATAGAAAAGCAACAGTAGAACTCGGGGATATGTTAAATAGTGAAAGTAAGAGCATTTCCACGCGCACAATGCGAAGGGAACTCAAGGGATTGGGACTAAACAGCTGTGTAGCCTTAAGAAAACCACTTGTCAGTGAGGATAACTGGCAAAAACAGCTACAATTTGCTAGGGAGCATAAAGATTGGACTCTGGAGCAATGGAAGAAGGTCACGTGGTCCAATGAGTCCAGATTTACCCTGTTCCAGAGTGATGGGAGCATCAGGGTAAGAAGAGAGGCGGCTGAAGTGATGCACCCATCATGCCTAGTGCCTACCGTACAAGCCTGTGGGGGCAGTGCTATGATCTGGGGTTGCTGCTGTTGGTCAGGTCTAGGTTCAGCAACCTTATGTGCCCAAAGAATGAGGTCAGCTGACTACCTGAATATACTGAACGACCAGGTTATTCCATCAATGGATTTTTTCTTCCCTGATGGCACAGGCATATTCCAAGATGACAATGCCAGGATTCATGGGGCTCAAATTGTGAAAGAGTGGTTCAGGGAGCATGAGATCATTTTCACACATGGATTGGCCACCACAGATTCCAGACCTGAACCCCATTGAGAATCTTTGGGATGTGCTGGAGAAGACTTTGCGCAGTGGTCCAAATCTCCCATCCTCAATACAAGATCTTGTGGAAAAATTAATGCATCCCTGGACAGAAATAAATGTTGTGACAAGAAGCTCGTGGAAACGATGCCACCGCGAATGCGTGCCATAATCAAAGCTAAAGGCGTTCTAACGAAATATAAGAGTGTGTGACCTTTTTTTTGGCCAGGCAGTGTAAATTGTGGTGTTTCCTGTTTGAGAGATTGAGTGGAGGAAACGTGATAATTCTCTAATGTGCTAATGCTCACCTTTCTGTCTGTCTGTGCGGGAAAGACGGACAACCTTTCACTATGACCATTATCATTTCTCCCTCCCTCCCTCTCTCTCTCTCTCTCCTTCTCTCCCTCCCTCTCTCTCTCTCTCTCTCCTTCCCTCCCTCCCTCCCTCCCTCCCTCTCTCTCTCTCCCTCTCCCCCCTCTCTCTCTCTCTCCCTCCCTCTCTCTCTCTCTCTCTCCCTCCTTCCCCCTCCCCCCTCTCCATCCCTCTCTCCCTTTCTCTCTCTCTCCCCCTCCCTCCCCCTCCCTCCCTCTCTCTCTCCCTCCCTCTCTCCCTCCCTCTCTCTCTCTCTCTCCCTCCCTCTCTCTCTCTCCCTCCCTCTCTCTCTCTCTCCCTACCTCCCTCCCTCTCTCCCTCCCTCCCCCCTCTCTCTCTCTCTCTCTCTCTCTCTCCCTCTCTCTCTCCCCCTCCCTCCCTCTCTCTCTCCCTCCCTCTCTCTCTCATCTTTTTTTGCTGTAACTCACAGTTGTTTATTCTGTTTCTCTGTTTCCCCTCCTCCACCTCTGTCCTTTCATTCTGCTATGTCAGCACATCTGTTTCAGACCCCAAGCGATGATGACCAGATGATGGTATAGACACCCCGATAATAATAATAAACCCGATTAATAACAGTTCAGTTTAAACCTTTTCTTTTGTCTTGTGTATCATATTTCTCTTAAATAATGTGTGTGCACACACATATAAGGACATGCTAGATTGAACATTAGCCTGAAGCAGTATCATGACATAAGAGCAGACCTCATGATGGAGAACAACACAGCAGCAAGTGTAAGACTTCATAATACAGAGCAGATCCGGGATGAGCTGGATGCTGGATGCCAGTTATGCTGGATGCCAGCTGAGCTGGATGCTGGGTGAACTGGATGCTGGATGAGCTGGATGCTGGATTCTGGCTGAGCTGGATGCTGGATGCTGGCTGAGCTGGATGCCAGATGAGCTGTATGCTGGATGCTGGCTGAGCTGGATGTTGTATGCTGGATGCTGGCTGAGCTGGATGCTGTATGCTGGATGTTGGCTGAGCTGGATGCTGTATGCTGGCTGAGCTGGATGTTGTATGCTGGATGCTGGCTGAGCTGGATGCTGTATGCTGGATGCTGGCTGAGCTGAGCTAGGGGAAAGGTTTGTGTCCAGGCTGGGCCACGCTGTGCTACGCTGTTGTTTTCTCACAGAACTGTCACCCCTTTTTCATCTTCTGTTGATGTTTAGTTTCTCACTGAAGAAAATTTTCCTTTACATCTGAAATTTTTCACAGTGAAGGGAGAAGTGTCCCTCTGAGTAAAGATTACTGTGAGCACATAATCTTTCATCTCTGAGCTGTAAAGATTACAACATCATCTTTCATCTCTGAGTTGTAAAGATTACAGTTAGCACATCATGTTTCATTTTTGAGCTGTAAAGATGACAGTGAGCACATAATCTTTCATCTCTCAGCTGTAAAGATTACAGTGAGCACATAATCTTCCATCTCTGAGTTGTAAAGATTACAGTGAGCACATAATCTTTCATCTCTGAACTGTAAAGATTACAGTGACCACATAATCTTTCATCTCTGAGTTGTAAAGATTACAGTGAGCACATAATCTTTCATCTCTGAGCTGTAAAGATTACAGTGACCACATAATCTTTCATCTCTGAGCTGTAAAGATTACAACATAATCTTCCATCTCTGAGTTGTAAAGATTACAGTGAGCACATAATCTTTCATCTCTGAACTGTAAAGATTACAGTGACCACATAATCTTTCATCTCTGAGTTGTAAAGATTACAGTGAGCACATAATCTTTCATCTCTGAGATGTAAAGATTACACTGACCACATAATCTTTCATCTCTGAGTTGTAAAGATTACAGTGACCACATAATCTTTCATCTCTGAGCTGTAAAGATTACAGTGACCACATAATATTTCATCTCTGAGTTGTAAAGATTACAGTGAGCACCTAATCTTTCATCTCTGAGCTGTAAAGATTACAGTGACCACATAGTCTTTCATCTCTTTAAAGATTTTTTTTTTATATCGGGAATAATATATGGTCCCTAAGTCTGTATTTCTTTAATATCCATGTCTGTTGAATGTCAGATACTCTGTTAGTTCATGTTCCCGTTGTTAGGACTAACGGCATCGTGTTTTGGTTTGTGCTGTGGGTGTCACTGTCCCGGTGTTTCATTTACACAGCTACATGACTTAAGTTGTGCTAGAATCATAGAGACTGGGCACACAAGGGTAATAGCGTAATCCATGCTTTAGTAAGGAATCTTATCGGGATGTCTGTTTTATGGAGCTTTTGATTTTAGTGCTTTGAACTCTATTGTTTGGGGAACAAGCTTTCGAATCTCTTTCCTTGTTGTGTGTGTTCTTGCGATGGTGTCACTCTATTGTACTGCTGTTCAGAACAGGATGGTGTCATATCGTTTTCATCTCTTCCTGCCCAGAAGTTCCACAACTTAAATCTAGCAAGATGCATTTACATACCTGTACACACAGCTCACATACCAATATAGTTAACAAAAACACTTCCCTACCACTAGAAATGCCACAAGCTATGGGGTGTGTTATTAAGGCCACGGCTTGCACCTGCATACACGGAAAAAATGCAATCAACTTTCACTATTATTTTCAGTAGTGCAGCCAGAACCAGCCCAGATAAACGAGCACCCAGATCTGTACAGCACCACAGCAACGCTCATAAAGTTTGTTTTGTTTAGTTTGTTATATTCCAAAAGTAACCAGAGAGGGAGAAAGAGAGCAGGGAAGAGAAGCAGGTGTGAAAAGAACGAGAGAGCACGAGAGAGAGGGAGAAAGACATAATAAACTTGAAAAGAAAACACATAAGGCTGTAATGTCTGAAGAAGTAAACTGGCCCTTATAATTAATATCCCTGTCAGATATCTGTGCTCTACCAGAACCTGCTGTCTGTACACGGGCCTTCCATCAGCCAGTCAGCAATGAGCAACTGCTGTCCCACTCTCTCTGTCTGTCTCTCATGTTGCCTGAATAGGAGAAATTAAGCAGTGACTGACATCAGACTCCCTCTGATTGGCATTTTATTGAAACTAACACCAACACGACTTCCCATGTCCATCCACAGACAGCTCATTGGGTGGTACTGGTAGCTTGATGGATAATGTACCGCACTAGTAATCAGAAGGTTGCTAGTTCATGTCCCACCACTGCCAGGTTGCCACTATTGGGTCCCTGAGCAAAGACCCTTAACCTTAGTCTGAGTTGTGACTTTGGATAAATGTGTCAGCTAAATGAAAATGATGCACTAAGCAAACTCCTGGAAACTGGAGCTCTCCTCATAACACTGTTTCCAGTCCATCAAACCTGGTTGCAGGTCCTGAAGACTCTAATCATCTGCTGGTCACCCATTGGGGGATAGATCCTCCAGGAGCAGAGGATGCTACTCAGATCCTCACCATTACTCTCTCAAGAGATGAACAATGAGGAGAAATGATGGAATATCCCCTCAAACACTGGACTGGAACAGCACTAGAGAGAGCATGGCAAAGGACAAGTAATCAGATTACTGTGGAAAAGGACAGCAGCCTGGAATTCTATTCAGGAGGTGGCTCCTTAGGAAGGCTCCCTAGATTAGTCTTGTCCCAGAAATCATAAGACTTAAGGTTGGAATAAGGTATCTTACGATGGACATATTTAAAGGTTTCAACAGTTCACAGGCAAGGCAATCATGAAAAACACAATGGCCAACTGTCACTCCCACAGTAGAATATGTTTACCGATGTGAACCAGATGATTCTCCATGCCAGAATCAACATTCCTCAACAGACATTGCAGTGTTTGCATATGCCAAATGTTGTTCCCACAGTTAGCCAGCATATTTACATTTAAGGCATTTGACATTTTTATCCAAATTATGACTGAGGGTTAAGGGTCTTGCTCGGGTGCCCAACAGTGGCAGCCTGGCTGTATGTAACTTGCAGGCCAGGATCAGTGTTTCTGAGCTATCTAGCTAACCACGTTAACCAGCAGTGTGGATCGATTTAACAATAGCTGCCTGTATTTGGACCCCTTCTGTCACCTAAGATGCGAAGTCTGTAAGCGACTGTGAGCAGAAAAAGGTTCAGTGCACAATGCCCCTTCGTTGACATTATACATTTGGCATTTCTTAGAAATCCCGATGACCCAGTGGTCATTATGCACAGCAAAACTAAAAGACATCTCTTTACCTGCCGCGTCTGTGTTGGACAGATGTAAAGATTACCCAACGGGACAGGTTCGCTCTGCTAAGGATGTAACGCGCCAAATTACGTACAACCGACAAGCCTTGCGCATTCCAACTCCACACTACACAAAAATGCCAAACACTCTAATTGGGAAGCGCCTGCGTTGCCAAGACAACCTGAAGCGTTGCCCTTTCAGACAGCTCCTGCCTAGCTCCACTTCTCTCTGGGATCTCAACAAGATCCCAGCCAGACAGCTCTGGTTCCTTCTCAACTTCCTCGAGGTCTGCCGGGAACAGTGAGCTTCCCGTGACCGAGAGAGCGTCTCAGAATTTCCTCATGGACTCCGACTAATTAACACCCCCGCCCCCCAGGGCTTTAGTGTGACTACAGTGTAACAGCATTAATATTCATGCTGTGCGTGCACTTTGCCACGCCCATTAATCGACCTGTTATGGCATATGGCCTGCACCTGGATCAGTAAGCCACACCCTCCTCCTTCCAAGTAAAACAGACAATTAAGTCTGAGCAAAGATAACATTAAGCAAACCAAACCAAACTATATTTGGCTTCACCAAAACTGTCCCCATTATGAGCAGCTGAAAGAGAGCGAAAGTCTTTAAACAGATTAATAGCGCTGGGTCTCCGAGACCGCACAGAATAAATCTCACCTACTTACAGCAAATGAGGGAGAGAGAGGGGCAAAGAGAATTAGCTTTAATCAGACAAATGAATCACCACAGGTCACAGACGACCTCACAGGACAAGTCACTCTGGGGAGAGAGAGTAACAGAAACAATTACACGCAGAGCTCACAAATGCGTTTTTCACTCTAGAACTCTTCTGCCCCCCCAGACACGCCCACATGCACTCGAACCAATCAAAATAAATCACATAAATAAGCAAATGAAGCACTGTCTGCAAAACTAGACTGTCAAATAATGGACAGTGTTCTCCATAATCAATGAAGGAAGACCAAACAGAAAGACCAAATGGAAGAGAGACCAAACGGAAGAGAGACCAAAATGGAGGGGAGACCAAACTGAAGTGAGACCAAACGGAAGAGAGACTAAACAGAAGGAAGACCAAACTGTAGAGACCAGACTAAGGTGAGACCAAACTGTAGGGAGACCAAGCTGTAATAAATCTTTGCTAAGACCTCCACTACTATCCCTTAACTTCTTCAGAGGCATCACAGACATAACACTCTTCACCCAGTGCTGAAATCGGTGGGGGTTGGTGGGGAACCTCTGGGCCAGAAGAGATGAAAACGATATGACACCATCCTGTTCTGAACGGCAGTACAATAGAGTGACACCATCGCAACAACACACACAACAAGGAAAGAGATTCGAAAGCTTGTTCCCCAAACAATAGAGTTCAAAGCACTAAAATCAAAAGCTCCATAAAACAGACATCCCGATAAGATTCCTTATAAAATGTAATAATTAATACAATGAACAGGTCCACCTGGTCTGTTTGTCAGGTGGACCCTGGTCCAGCTTCCTTTGTTCGGGCTTGTACGTGTGCCATTTTCCTCTTGATAAACATCTGCCTTCATCTGCCTCTGTGCCCACGGGCCTCAGAACAGCTGCAGGTAAAGCCGTCCCCTGGACCCTGACCTCAACTCTCATCCGCCTTCCTTTTATAGTCAAGGTGATGGAGAAGGAGCCTTCTGCCCAACCTCAGACGTTCCACTAGCAGCCTTCTCAGCCTGATTCCCGTACTCAGCATGAGAAGCTGCTCTAAGAGCTGCGACAGGCCTGCTCTCTGCCATTATGGTTGCCATCATATTCATCTTGCTCTAAGTGCCTTCAACTCAATAAATTATGATGTACTCCCATTAATAATAATAATAATAATAATAATAATAATAATAATAATAGCTAGTTATATTTAACTGAAGGTTTATTAGTTATTTGCTGACATTCTGTGCCTCCACGTTCTGTGATGTCATAATAGGACGTGTTCAACTTGGAATGGATTTTTTTTTTTTGCAAACCAACGTTCTGCAACAATGAGCCTACAGAACATTAAGCTAGAAAGGCAAATGACTTGCAAGTCCAGTGAACCCGTGCAGGGGGATCGCCGTTTTTGGTTGGAAGATAAAGAGACTAATGATAACCCGAATTGCAGGTGGTAGAGTGGGTGGCACACGGATTACGCGGGGACAATTTGGCTGCTATATTACGAGCCTTGTCTCGAGTTGCGCGTCAGATGTCTCCGTTAAAATGCAGTGGGCGTCCCTCGGCTCACGTATCAGGAGTTAATGGCTCATGTTTTGAGAAATGCGTGTAGTGAACCCTACCGTGGACGCCATCTGAACTGACAACTGTGTTATTTATTGCCAGCGATGGCCCAGTAATGTCTCTCTCAGCACTTAGACCTGCGTCATGTGACGCTAGCGCCATACTTGCTGTGACAGGTTTGTTAAGCTTGCATGTAAGTGACGATCATTTCTCAACAGGATAATCAAAAATAGAATTAGTCCTATAAATTGTATAAGTGGGTTGTAACTTATTCTATTTTAATTGATTATTTATCAATCAGGTTATAATAGGAGTGCCATCAAAATTATGGCAAATATAGAAATAACAAGAGAAACCTTTTCTCCTTTACTTAGTGTTTAATCTGATTACTACTGTAAATGTAAACGAATTTCCTTCACTCCTATGTGATTAGGAGTAGCAGAATTACTGCACATGAGTCGGATGACAGTAGCAACCACTATTATCACAATACTTTGGTAACGCTATGATACAATTGTTGTTTTTTTCTTCTGGTGATAAACTAAGTCTTGCGACTTGATTCTTAATGTTGTCTCTTGCTCTTGCCTGGCGTGGTCCAGCCATTCTTCCCTGTTTTTGAGAGCTTGCCAGAGAACCAGTTTCCTGAGCAGGGACTAGCATCAGAGGTACGTGGATTACCCATAAGGACCTGTCGAATGCTCAAGCCCTGCCTTACGTCAAAACGATGCCCACCAGGGGCTCAGGACCTCCACCCAGCCTCAGGGAGATGCCCCACCTTCTGCCTTGTAGCAGAACTGTCAACTCCAGTGCTGGAGTTCTTCTGCTCACGTGTGCGTGATACCTACATCTCATATTCCTCAGATGCGTTTTAGAAGAGCTGACTGGGGCGAACCTTTGGCCTCATCTCTTATTCTAAAACCAAGGGTTTAACAAAAAAAAAACAAAAAAATCTTATGTCTCTTTTTAAATACTTTGAATTCTGAACATATGCTGAATATTTTGGAGGATTAATTCCTTTATCTGAGGTATGACCAGCTACACATGGTCAACAAGCAGGAGCAACTGCATAAGAGCAGTGAGTACCACAGCACTGCACATCACTCACAGAACACCTTGGAGCTCAGGCATGCATTTCTGCTACAAAATAAAAGTATCGCAGGGGCCTTTATTATGAAGTGAGGTGGTTGACTGACATATATATTGAAATATATTGGGGAACAAAGTAGATAAACATGCACTGCGGGTTACAAAATTAATGTTATAATATTTGTTTTCCATTTTTTCCCCTTGTTGCTTTGACTTTCATTTAACAACTTAAGACAGTTAATTAATGGACATTTTTTGCTGGGTTAAAGAAATTAATATTTCAGGATTAGAAATGTTATTATTAATGAATACATCAGTTGCAGTGGTAGAAGCTTAAGTAATTCTCCTTGTAGTAACAGTAATAACAGTAAGACATTATTATCCAGCTACGTAACAGTAAGACATTATTATCCAGCTATGTAACAGTAAGGTAACACTTTCTGATGGCAAAAACTTGTTCTGTATCCAGCATGGCTGTTATCTGCTGATGTGGCCGTGGCATACAGGAAGCTGTTCGTCTCTGGAAGGAGGAAATCCCACCTCCTGCTGTCCCATAAGGCTCCCTGTTTATCTCCCAGGGTTGGGAGTAGTCACAATATTCCCTTGCCAACACTCTAAACACGAACAGCAGTCTTAGGGAATCTTTCTGGAGGAGGCAGCCAGAAGCTCACGCTCAAATCGGTTCTAGTTCTGGAACGACTGACCAAAGTTCAGGATTTTTTTCCATTATAAAACCTGGTTAGGGAACAGTCAGGTGAACAACTTGGCAACAAGCCAAATAGTAAAGTTAATGGTGGAATTATATCAAGCTAGTTAGGAGATTAGTGATAACTCAGTATGCTCTCTGGACATAGAATAAATGAAAATTTAGTGTTTTATTGAGAACAGTTTAAAACGTTTTTTCCTTTAGAAACCAGCGTTACTCTTTTGTTAATGCAAGTCGCTAAGTGTGCAGATA
>NC_137504.1:33890000-33895000 GCF_041902795.1 Electrophorus electricus | reverse complement strand
TGAGAAGATTTAGTGAAGACTCCTAGACTTTGAGAAGATTTAGTGAAGACTCCTAGGGGCTATACTGCAGTGAAAGTCATAATGGAAGGACTAAGGCTGTTTACAACTAAAGTAAATTCAGTCGTGCTGCACTATTAAGGCCAAACAATTCAAGAAAACCTACAGCAAACACAAATGCTGCTCATGTCATACAAATCACAAAGTGTAAACATGTCTAGCAACAGCGATAAACATTCAGCATGTGGCAGAGAGATGAAAACATAACTGGACCTTAATCAGACCGGGTGGGAACATTTACCAGTGCTGCTTCTCCAGAAGGTCAGCCTCATGCAGGGATCTGGCTGTGGTCCCAGTTAGGGTCTTCAGTGGACAGAATCCGGATCGGGTGTGTTCAACCTGTGATTGAAACTAAACTCTGTAGGGTGGTAGATCTCCAGGAGAAGGGTGGATCTAAACTCTGAAGGGTGGTAGATCTTCAGGAGTGGGGTTGGAGCTAAAATCTGTAGGGTGGTAGATCTCCAGGAGTGGGGTTGGAGCTAAACTCTGTAGGGGGGTAGATCTCCAGGAGTGAGGGTGGAGCTAAACTCTGTAGGGTGGTAGAGCTCCAGGAGTGGGGGTGGAGCTAAACTCTGTAGGGTGGGAGATCTCCAGGAGTGGGGTTGGAGTTAAAAAAAAAAGAAGTTTTTTGTCCACCTGCCATTTCCAAAATATACCAGCCACTCAAATATTGACCAGCCTCTTTCTGGTTTTAACAAGCCATGTGTAACTGCATGTGAAAAAAGTTAATCCAGATCTACAATATGTAAGCAAGATAACTTGGTAAATAAGATATTTCATAAGGTAAATATTGAGTCTCTTACAGAGGGATTCTCTTTATTTCTTCCTCTCTCTCTCCTGTACCCATTTAGTACACACACACACACACACACACACACACACACACACACAGAGCAGAAATAATGGAAGGTACATTTGTTGAATTGGCTGTTTAAAGAAGAAACAACAACATTCCCTCACGAAGCTCGCCCCCAATCCAGGATTATTCTCACTCCAGGATCGGATTCTGAAGTTTCACTGGCATTTTCCTGAGCTTTCCTTTTACTTAACTGGGGTCGTAACCCTCTGTAGACCCTGTTTAACTGAAGTCGTAACCCTCCATAAACCCTGTTTAACTGAGTCCATAACCCTCTATAGACCTTGTTTAACTGGGGTCATAACCCTCTATAGACCCTGTTTAAGTGGAGTCGTAACCCTCTATAGACCCTGTTTAAGTGGAGTCGTAACTCTCTGTAGACCCTGTTTAACTGGGGTCATAACCAGTATATAGACCCTGTTTAACTGGGGTCATAATCCTCTATAGACCTTGTTTAACTGGGGCCATAACCCTCTATAGACCCTCTGCTTAACTGGGGTCATAACCCTCTATAGACCTGGTTTAACTGGGGTTGTAACCCTCTATAGACCCTGTTTAAGTGGAGTCGTAACCCTCTATAGACCCTGTTTAAGTGGAGTCGTAACTCTCTATAGACCCTGTTTAACTGGGGTCATAACCCTCTATAGACCTGGTTTAACTGGGGTTGTAACCCTCTATAGACCCTGTTTAAGTAGAGTCGTAACTCTCTATAGACCCTGTTTAACTGGGGTCATAACCCTCTATAGACCCTGTTTAACTGAAGTCATAACCCTCTATAGACTGTTTAACTGGGGTCATAACCTTCTATAGACCCTCTGTTTAACTGGGGTCATAACCCTTTATAGACCATTTAACTGGGGTCATAACCCTCTATAGATCTGGTTTAACTGGGGTAGTAACCCTCTATAGACCCTCTGTTTAACTGGGGTCATAACCCTCTATAGACCCTCTTTAAATGAAGTCATAATCCTATATAGACCCTGTTTAACTGGGGTCATAACCCTCTATAAACCTGTTTAACTGGGGTCATAGCCCTCTATAAACCTGTTTAACTGGGGTCATAGCCCTCTATAAACCTGTTTAACTGGGGTCATAACCCTCTATAGACCCTCTGTTTAACTGGGGTCATAACCCTCTATAGACCCTGTTTAAATGAAGTCATAATCCTGTATAGACCCTGTTTAACTGGGGTCATAACCCTCTATAGACCGTTTAACTGGGGTCATAACCCTCTATAGACCTGGTTTAATTGGGGTTGTAACCCTCTATAGACCCTGTTTAAGTGGAGTCTTAACTCTCTATAGACCCTGTTTAACTGGGGTCATAGCCCTCTATAAACCTGTTTAGCTGGGGTCATAACTCTCTATAGACCGTTTAACTGGGGTCATAACCCTCTATAGACCTGGTTTAACTGGGGTCATAACCCTCGATAGACCCTCTGTTTACCTGGGGTCATAACCCTCTATGGACCGTTTAACTGGGGTCATAACCCTCTATAGACCTGGTTTAACTGGGGTTGTAACCCTCTATAGACCCTGTTTAAGTGGAGTCATAACCCTCTATAGACTGTTTAACTGGGGTCATAACCTTCTATAGACCCTCTGTTTAACTGGGGTCATAACCCTTTATAGACCGTTTAACTGGGGTCATAACCCTCTATAGATCTGGTTTAACTGGGGTAGTAACCCTCTATAGACCCTCTGTTTAACTGGGGTCATAACCCTCTATAGACCCTGTTTAAATGAAGTCATAATCCTGTATAGACCCTGTTTAACTGGGGTCATAACCCTCTATAAACCTGTTTAACTGGGGTCATAGCCCTCTATAAACCTGTTTAACTGGGGTCATAGCCCTCTATAAATCTGTTTAACTGGGGTCATAGCCCTCTATAAACCTGTTTAAATGAAGTAATAATCCTGTATAGACCCTGTTTAACTGGGGTCATAACCCTCTATAGACCATTTAACTGGGGTCATAACCCTCTATAGACCTGGTTTAATTGGGGTTGTAACCCTCTATAGACCCTGTTTAAGTGGAGTCGTAACTCTCTATAGATCCTGTTTAACTGGGGTCATAACCCTCTATAGACCCTGTTTAACTGGGGTCATAACCCTCTATAGACCCTCTGTTTAACTGGGGTCATAACCCTCTATAGACCGTTTAACTGGGGTCATAACCCTCTATAGACCCTCTGTTTAACTGGGGTCATAACCCTCTATAGACCGTTTAACTGGGGTCATAACCCTCTATAGACCCTCTGTTTAACTGGGGTCATAACCCTCTATGGACCGTTTAACTGGGGTCATAACCCTCTATAGACCTGGTTTAACTGGGGTAGTAACCCTCTATAGACCCTGTTTAAATGAAGTCATAATCCTGTATAGACCCTGTTTAACTGGGGTCATAACCCTCTATAAACCTGTTTAACTGGGATCATAACCCTCTATAAACCTGTTTAACTGGGGTCATAACCCTCTATAGACTCTGTTTAACTGGGGTCATAACCCTCTATAAACCTGTTTAACCAGGTCCATAACCCTCTATAGACCCTCTGTTTAACTGGGGTCATAACCCTCTATAGACCCTGTTTAAATGAAGTCATAATCCTGTATAGACCCTGTTTAACTGGGGTCATAACCCTCTATAGACCTGTTTAACTGGGGTCATAACCCTCTATAGACCTGTTTAACTGGGGTAATAACCCTCTATAGACCCTGTTTAACTGGGGTCATGACTATAGAGGGAACTGGAGAACTAGAGTCAGTAATTCACAGCAGACTTCGAGATGTAAGACATGACCTCCAGTCAAGTTTCACTAAGTTCATTTGACTGAACTCTCACAGTCTGCTGTAGAGGGCTGAGCATGTCAGGATGGTGACCTCTGATCTCTGGCCAGAGCTTCATGTGGAGACTCTGTCCTTCTCGTACAGTCTGTTCTTGAGGATGGTCCACTGATCTGGGACGAGTTCTTTAGTGTCCACCAAGGATGTCAGGAGGCTCTGGGAATGTCTGGTCAATTCCTCCACTTCCGATTCACCAAATTCTGAAAAGAGAGACAGACAAAATAAAAAAAAAACACTGGGTTATAAAGCTTTTCAGTAATTTGTAGATTAAATAACTGTCATTTTCTCTAAAAAACACACCTTCAGCAGTGTGGAGGATCTCTGTGCTACTGTCAGTGAACCCCTGTGCTGGCGTGACTGAATCTCTGTGCTGGAGTCAGTGAATCTCTGTGCTGGTGTCAGTGAACCCCTGTACTGATGTCAGTGAACCCCTGTACTGGTATCAGTGAACCCCTGTGCTGGTGTTAATGAATCTCCCTGCTGGTGTCAGAGCTGGTTGTCAGGCAGCTGTATACTTCAGCTGCTGGGAGAGTCGAGGTTTGAAGAGTACAGGAGAAGGGGTGGAGCTAAACTCTGTAGGGGGGTAGATCTCCAGGAGTGGGGGTGGAGCTAAACTCTGTAGGGGGGTAGATCTCCAGAAGTGGGGGTGGAGCTAAACTCTGTAGGGTAGTAGATCTCCAGGAGTGGGGGTGGAGATAAACTCTGTAGGCTGGTAGATCTCCAGGAGAAGGGTGGAGCTAAACTCTGTAGGGGGGTAGAGCTCCAGGAGAAGGGTGGAGCTAAACTCTGTAGGGGGGTAGAGCTCCAGGAGAAGGTTGGAGCTAAACTCTGCAGGCAGGTAGAGCTCCAGGAGAAGGGTGGAGCTAAACTCTGTAGGGTGGTAGATCTCCAGGAGTGAACTGTGAACCTCTCAGCTGTGAAACCCCAGAGAGTAATAAAAACAGCAGTCATGTAGTCGACATTCAGACTAAGCCTGAGATGAAGACATCAATGTGTGTGTGTGTGTGTGTGTGTGTGTGTGTATGTGTGTGTGTATGTGTGTGTGTGTGTGTAGCCTGAGCTAGACCAGTAGTTCAGGCTTATTTTGGCTCATTCATTCCACAGGTTCCTCTGAGAGCAGGAGCCAGATACCACGAGCCAGTGCAGGAGGGTTCAGATTTGAGTCAGTTAAGCAGATAAAATGTAGAGGGCAGGTAGAGTTAGAGTTAGGGTTAGGGTTAGGGTTAAGGTTATGGGTTAGGGGT
>NC_137504.1:33875000-33887500 GCF_041902795.1 Electrophorus electricus | reverse complement strand
TGCAGCGTTACTGTAGGATCGACTCTGAACTTTGTGGTGACCACAGCTGTTGTACATCATGTGTTTCTCCAACGTTCCTCTGAACTTGTCTTCAAATTAGGATTAAATAGGGCAGGAATACATTGGCTGTAAGTATAAATGAGTAATCCAGTAACAGCCGGCTCTGAGACAGACACAGAGGCAGTGAGGTAGGGAGACAGGTTGTGTGGTGAGACAGCTTGGCGTAGAGAGACAGCTTTCAGGCATTATGTGCTGAGAGGAGATCAGTTTGCATTAGTAATGCACTGAGAGAGAAAAAAACTACTGCAGAGAGTAGCCCTTAGCTGGCAAACAAAACGCAGAGAGATCGTTTCAATATCTTCCAGAAGTTTCTTTGGCTGTTTCTCCAGCCAGTTTTCTCCGGTTTTCTCCAGCTTAAAGGTTTCCCTGTCTCTTTTCTGATTTTCATGGGCAGCCCTCAAGCGGTCCTCCATGCTGTAAGAGGTGTCCATGGCATACTGGCACCTGCCGCCTGCTCACCCTGCTCCCTGCGCTAGTGCCTCATGGTGTCTGTGGGAGCTTTTATTCTGGCGGGGGGAAAGGCGCCTCTGACCGTCCTGCTCCTGAGGAGCCTTTGAAACAAGCTCAACCTTTCCGATTCCATTCCCATTTTTTCCATGTTCAAATGTTGGAAAATGCTTGTTTTCTGCATTTTGAATTTTTTTTATAACAACATTAGTGGTAGTAAACAATAAAGACGCCACCTGCCAAATTTCTGACGAGAGGCTCGTCTGTCACAGTTCACATTCTGTTGAGGGAGGTGACGTCTGGATCACAGACAGCTGGAGTGAGTTCATCAGCTTCAAAAAGACGGAGAATTGCAGACAGCCATCTGCCTGCTACTGGCATTTAATGAACCTACAGCGGAAAATGGCCGAATGATGACAAAAGTCTTTAGTTAGGAAACCTCACTGGATTTATTGTCAAGTTAGATTACACAAAATCGAGACCGATAGACTTTAGATCACTAGAGCTGCTGCCATATGGAAGATTTAACATTTTAAGTAAATTCACCGTTGGTACTTTGGCTCCCAAATTCATCACAAAATTGTTTCAAAAAGTTGTAATTATCGTTCATGAATGAGCTGTGTAGCGTGGATGATTTATGAGTGTGATTATTCTGACTGGTATTGCAATTGACAGTTCAATTTTATCAGTACAGAGCCATTGAGAGTTAAGTGAGTTATCAGAACATTCAATGTGAACATCCATGATTGGTCACTGACCTCACAAGTCCAGTTCAATTGCAAAGCCAAAATCCAAATTTCTGGGGAATGGATCAGATGGCTCACTGAGCAAACTGGTTATCAGCCAGTGAAGTTTACCAGAGCACAGGGTCACGTTCTGTTTCATAACTTTGTATTTATTCACCTTGGGGTCACCAGAGGCCGACTCATCTCCTCTCAGAGCTGGTGTAATCAGGCCAAAGGGCAGGGTTTGGGGGTGAGTGAGGGATTTACCAGGGACGGGAGCGTTCCTGAGACAGCAGTCAGGTGTCTGGGCTGTGGAGACGCCTGCTAGTCTGCCACTGGCTCGCGAGCTTAGCAGCGCCCCCATCCACACACCCACGCATGCGCCGGTCGAGGCAATCTTTGACACGTTGCGTAACCATGGCAGACACTTGCTCACAACACTCTCACCCGTGACACTGGTGGGTTTTTCTTTGCTCTTGAGGTTCAGACAGAAGTGGTGGACAGACGCTGAGGGAAACTCTGAGACACTGTGTTAGTTTTAGAAACAGTCCAGGTCAGCGTGACTTGACTATCACACTGGATGCCTGTTGTCAGACTGCCCTTGAATAGAAGCTCCTGACTCAAGAATGGACGGCCAGGCACAAAGGGGCCAGACATTCTGTAATACGTCCGTAAAAATCAGAATCGATCATCAGTTTAGAACTTTACACAATTAGAAGTTTCTTTATAGTAATATTCTTCAGTGTCTGCGTCAGTCTTGTATAATGTAAGTCAGATGGTTAATCACTTTCACATGGGGTTGTGGGTGTTGGCATTCTGGGTTTGTTTGTGTGTGTGTGTGTGTGTGTGTGTGTGTGTGTGTGTGCGCATTTGGACAAACAAAGACTGCAAACAGGTGTAGTTTTGCACAGCTGTTCTAGAGTCTGTGCAGTGGTCCTGTCTGTCTGCCATCTGCCCATCTGTCCATCGCACGTCTCTCTGTCCATCTGCCTGTCTGTCCATCGTTTGTCTGTCTGTTCATCATGTGTCTGTCTGTTCATCACGTCTCTCTGTCCATCTGCCTGTCTGCCCATCGTGTGTCTGTCTGTCCATCGCGTCTCTCTGCCAGTCAGTCTGTCTACCTATCGTGTGTCTGTCTGCCCATCATCTGTCTGTCTGCCCATCGTGTGTCTGTCTGCCCATCGTGTGTCTGTCTGCCTATCATCTGTCTGTCTGCCCATCGTGTGTCTGTCTGCCTATCGTGTGTCTGTCTGCCCATCATCTGTCTGTCTGCCTATCGTGTGTCTGTCTGCCCATCATCTGTCTGTCTGCCTATCGTGTGTCTGTCTGCCTATCGTGTGTCTGTCTGCCCATTATCTGTCTGTCTGCCTATCATGTGTCTGTCTGCCCATCGTGTGTCTGTCTGTCATTGTTGCCATTGTGCCACTGGAAATCCGCTCCTGTACCAATAAGGAAAGAACAGAAGGAAGAGAGCGTGCTGATGACCTACGCTGGTGACCTATGCCTTATGACCTACGCTGGTGACCTATGCCTTATGACCTACGCTGGTGACCTATGCCTTATGACCTACGCTGGTGACCTACGCCTTATGACCTACGCCTTATGAGTATTGCGAAATGAAAGTGTTTAGTACCTGGGTGTGTGAGCAACTGTGTTTTTAAGACTCATTTCATCGATTTTCTGAGCGTATCGTATTTCCACCCACCGCGAAGGAGCCAGCCGGAGAAGAGGGATACATCAGCGGCACCGACGGACGAACGAGCGGAGCGGAAGGTTGCCTTGCACCGATCGCAATGCCAAGGAAAGTGGAAGTTATGATTTACGTGTGTGTGGATGTGTCCTATTCCATCATACATACATGGCTCCCCTCAGGACGTGTCTGTTTACCTTCCGCATAGGGTCGAGTAAGCCACGCCCACATTCGAAGAAACTCGGTGTCCGTCGGCAACCCCCCCCGCCAAAGCACAAGTCCTTTCACTTTCTTTATTTGCCCCTTCTCCTCCTGGAGCTGGAGAATCAGAATCTTTATCATTAAATACATTTTTTAGCATCAGATTTTGTACTTTACAACCCTTTAGAACATAATCTTTTGTTTGATTATTTTTAGGCGTTTAGGCATCTTTACATTTTTCAAACACACCCCCCTCCACATTCCTCTCTTCTGGGTTATTAACTGGTGCATGGTATTCTTTTGTTTGTTTGTTCTTCCTGTTTTGTGTTGCTTATTTTTGGTTGATTTGGATGCTGTGTATAAACTATAGAAACTATGGTTGGTGTATCACTCCTTCCCATCACTAGGAAGGGACTGGTCTAAGTTTAATAAAGCACTGTGCCTACCTACCTTGTGTCTGCTGCCCAGTCTTCCTGGGATTTCATGTTGTATGTCTGGAATTAAAAGGATAAGTTAGTGGTTCCCATTTGAGACAGTTTTGTCTCTTTGGTTAGTTATCAGGATCCCAGACCACACTGAGCATCATAGATAAAGGAAGGCTAGGCTAAAGGTGTTAACCCCACAGTGTTGGAGGCAGAAGCTGCTTTATCTAGCTCACCTCTTGTTATACCCTGGTCCTTCAGTACAGGGAGACCTGCCACTAGCTGGTGATGTGGTTATGGGCTGGTCCTTTACACCAGCAGTTATAAAGGAACTCAGCTTCCTTGAGGCAGTGACACGTCAGAACTTTAGAGTAAGTGGAATCAGATACTCTACACCCAGGTTGTGAAGACGAACCCCCCAGCAAGATAGGAAACAGATTGCCTTTCCACGGGAGCCCTGGTCAGGATGGAAGGAAGCTTTGCATGAAGAATTGCAGAAGGAGCTGGTGGAGCAGTACAGACAATGGGTCAGCAACTGCAGGAAGATATATGAGCACCAACACTGAAAAGGTCTCCTGTGGAGCCAGATGATCCATGTCAATGTGAAACATTCAAAGGACTTTTGCAAGATAGTGCCATATCTATCGGCATCTGAACTGACATTAGTACCAGTGGAAGGAGCAAGGGCAACCCATTTCCTAGACTGTGGTATTGCTGGGCCCAGACAGACCTACAGCTATGGCCAGGAGGGCAAGAACGATGGAGGAGTTAAATTAGTGACCTAAATCCAGAGGAAGAAGACGTGTTGGCTATGTTCTCACTACAAGGCTACTGATACTGCAGATTTTGGCTGTACCAGGTTAGTGTGATGCCATGCCAATGAACTGATGAACCTTCTAAAAAGCACGTTGGAGAGTGAAGTGATTCAAGAGTGTGGAAACCTCTGTGCCCTACTGATCATGTTAGTGAAGTAAAAGCATGATTTTTGGTGCTTTTGCATGGATTACCATAAAATGACCTTCATGATATGTAAGGAATCTGACCCCGTGTCATGCATCAAAGAAGCCCTAACCAGTTTACTCAGCTCTCTGTGATACTAGGCCTTGGATCTGGCCTACAGCTCCTGGCAGATTAATGTAGACGAATGGGACCTGGAGAAGATGGTATTCACCACCCCAGTGGGTTCACATACATTTGATAGAATCCCATTCAGCCTCTGCCATGCCCCAGCTACTTTTCAAACGCTTATACACTGTTGTCTTGACAATTTGGTAAACGAGTGCCTATTAATCTACCTGGAAGATGTTATCATCTACTCCTCAGTCTTTGAAAGCCATCCGAGGGACTTTGAGCAAATGTTTGATTTGCTGGAATGACGTGGTCTGAGGACAAGTTCCCAGGACATGGGTGAGAAAGGATGGAGTATGCGCAGACCCAGAGAAGGTCTGCTGAGGGATTGGCCACCTGTGCTAGAATCTGCATGACAAGTGTGAGCTTTCCTGAGGCTAATAGGTTATGGGGACAGGTTTAAACTGGTTTGTGCTAGCTTTTGTGAAGCTGGCCACACTCTTGCACACATTACTTTGAGGATTCCATGTGTAAGAGAAAAACATTCCATTGGAGAGAGAGATTCACCACCTCTGCCAGCCGACGCCTGCCTCACCCTGAACGGAATAATCAGGACTGTTGCTTATTCAAGTTGGAGGTCAAGTTGGAGCCCCAACAGCAAACATTTAGAGACTGTAGAGCTTGGAGGTGGATGTTTTTCCCAACAACCTCCTGGTGCACAAGTTAGGAGCCAGATTGCTGAGAAAAGCTCTGCACAATTACCTTGACACAAATAAAAAATGAAGTGTAAACTGCAGCAAGGTATCCACAAAGCTGATACTTCTGCCCAGAAAACACATAGAGGCTGACATCATTGCAAACCAGGATCAGCTCGCTTACTATTCTAGAGAGAAAGAGAAGTGTGGCAGGAACAACAGTGACATGCCCATTTACAGAATTTTATCCACAGCAACTTACAATTATGTCTGAACACAACTGGAGGGTTAAGGGTCAGTGATCCAGGTGGTGGGACTTGAACTGGAAACCTTCTGATTACTAGTCCTTACCTTAACCACTGAGCCCCCTGGTGCATTCTCAGACAGACGACTCAGGAGTATGAAACCCCACTCATTCCTATTACCTCTTAGTAGATAGTTATGATGGATTATTTGCCTCTGGGTCAGCTGGGACATTTTAGTCATGAGGGATGCCCTTCCAGCGCCAACACAAGATCAAGTCACAAAAGACTACAGCCACAGTGGTGTGGATCCCATTGTTCCAGGTTTTTAGAAGTCCTGAAAGCAGTCCAACCAATTTGATTCGACCATGTCCAGAGAGATGTGTCCATTTGTATACTGTGCATCACACCTGAGGAAATTATACTTCTGAACTGTTTAAGTGTAGATAGCTAAGCTCTACCTGTCCTAATGCAATAATATAATAACACCACCCCTGGGACCACTGGTTTGACTTAGCAATTGGGAAACATGTGAGAGCCTGCATCACAAATGTACACTGGCCAACCAGGTGGCATGCAAGCATTCACAGTACCAAGAGAAGAGGGATTGTGAGTACCATAGTCCATGGCATAGTCCCCTCTTCCTGGGAGAATGGATCCTTCTGTGTCCATTCTGTCTACAGATGCAGGACAAGCTCACATTGAGATGGGAGTCAACACCTTTTAGGACAGTGAAACAGACTTTGACCTGAAGGTAAGGAGGACCGTGTTTGCACTGCCCATCAAAATAAGGTGCAGTCTTGCCCTGTTACCTTCCACACCACGGAACTGCCACACCCTGGTTGAGAGCCAGATCGTGCTGGGAAAGCGGACCATGGCTACAGTGAGGACGCCCCTCACACTACACATCTACAGCCTGTGGCCACTGAATCCAATGATGCGTAAGTACGTACGACTGCAACGATGAAAGGTCTGGAGGGGAAGTGTAAGGAGACCATTAAAGATCACCAACCGTCAGTCCCACTTAGTCCCCCTTGAGAGGGCTCCTGTCCAGAAGGAGATCACCAACCGTCAGTCCCACTTAGTCCCCCTTGAGAGGGCTCCTGTCCAGGCGTTTCAACGAACACCAGTCAGTCAAGCACTGCCTCTTTCTCAAGTCCCATCAGTTTGCAAACATTGGATCCTTCTTTCCACCAGGGGAGTGAAACCACTCTGGTACCGTGAGTAGTCGGGGATGACGTGGGGGGTGGGGTAAGCGATCAACCCGTCTTGTGTAGTGTTAGCCAGTGGGGTTGTGGGTGATGGTATTGAGGGTTTTTAAGCCTGCTTGGCCTCTGTCTGTCTGCCTCTGCACTGCTGGATGTCTGTCTGTGCACCGACAACGAACACAGAGGAAGGGACCTGAGTGATTAGCACTTGATGAGTGTTGTGAAAGGAAGTGTGTAGTGCTGGGTGCCAGTATGTTGTAAGAGTGATTTTGTCAGTTTTCTGAGCGTATTGTATTTCCACCCGCCCCTAAAGGAGCCAGCCGGAGAAGAGGGATACATCAGCGGCACCGACGGACGAACGAGCGGAGCGGAAGGTTGCCTTGCACCGATCGCAATGCCAAGTGAAAAGGAAAGTGGAAGTTATGATTTCCGTGTGTGTGGATGTGTCCTATTCCATCATACATACATGGCTCCCCTCAGGACGTGTCTGTTTACCTTCCGCATAGGGTCCAGTCACACAAAGCGGCCATGCCCATGTTCCAGGATGACACTCAGTGCCACGGGACCCGGGACTTTGCCTTCTTACTGCTATTCCTTAGTTGTGTTGTGTGCTAATCAGAATCTTTATCATTGAATTGTGTTTTTTATGATCAGATTGTCCACTTCACAAACCCTAAGAATATGGAATTATCTTTAAGTTAATTTTTTAGGTCTTTACATTTCTTCAAACTCTCCTTTTTTCTGGGTTATTGCCTGGTCTGGGGTATTCTGGTCTGTTTTTGCGAATGCTGTACAGAAACTGTAGAAACTACACTTCTTTTCCTTCCATGGGAGGCTTTTGTTTGTGAAGAAGGGACTGGCCTAAGAAAAGGACGAGAGAGATGTTCAGTGTTTTGTCTACTGATGTGATTTTTGGAAAAGGTGTTATAAAGTGCCTGTATCTGATTACTGTGCCTGTGTGCCTGGAATAAAAAATGTATAACAAAATTAGTGGTTTAACTTTGTTAAGTCAAATATAGCATATTCCCCCTTTTCATACTCATAACGTTGTATAAATAAGAATGTTAAGGAGCTGTTCGAATAAGCAACACGTGTTGATGTTCTGTATGGCTTCTGCAGGATTCATTTTGATGTCTTTTGCACAGTAAACAGTCAGATATACCTAACAGTGCGTTTTTTCTGTTCTGGCTGAGAACAGAATATATATAAAAACATTTAAATGGAGAAAACGAAGCAATCAATAAAAAGAACAATAAGAAAATAAATGACTATTAAAATAAAAGACATGCAATAAAAGACTATTAAAATAAAAGACAGTGTTCTCATTGAATGGTAGTGGAGGACTAAAAGCAGTGTGTGTGTGTGTGTGTGTGTGTGTGTGCGCTCAGGTGTTCAAGTTCAAGTTCAAGTTTGGTTTATTCGTCACATACATAGTCATACACAGTATAACTCGCAGTGAAATGGTGGAGAGTGCTCTGTCCAAACTGAGGAAGAGAAAACAGGGGTGCATAGAGAAAAATATATATATGCAGATAAATATATATATTCTATGTATGTATGTGTAGGACCCCATAACACAGTTGGACATATAAGAGTTTTTGTGGTTCTTCACAAGTCTGATGACTGATGCACAAAAGTCATTTCTGAGTCTAATGGTTCTTGATTTCCCCTGTACCACCTCCCTGATGGCAGGAGTGTGAGACCTTGGGGTGTGTGGGGGTGTGTGGGGTGTGTTCTAATCTGGACGTTGCTGTGACTGCGTGGGGTGCTGTCTGGGCCAGAGATACCAGCACAGGTGCTGTCTGGGCCAGAGATACCAGCACGGGTGTTGTCTGGGCCAGAGATACCAGCACAGGTGCTGTCTGGGCCAGAGATACCAGCACGGGTGTTGTCTGGGCCAGAGATACCAGCACGGGTGTTGTCTGGGCCAGAGATACCAGCACGGGTGTTGTCTGGGCCAGAGATACCAGCACGGGTGCTGTCTGGGCCAGAGATACCAGCACGGGTGTTGTCTGGGCCAGAGATACCAGCACGGGTGTTGTCTGGGCCAGAGATACCAGCACAGGTGTTGCTTGGTCCAGAGATACCAGCACGGGTGTTGTCTGGGCCAGAGATACCAGCACGGGTGTTGTCTGGGCCAGAGATACCAGCACAGGTGTTGTTTGGTCCAGAGATACCAGCACGGGTGTTGTCTGGGCCAGAGATACCAGCACAGGTGTAATCTGGGCCAGAGATACCAGCACGGGTGTTGTCTGGGCCAGAGATACCAGCACGGGTGTTGTCTGGGCCAGAGATACCAGCACGGGTGTTGTCTGGGCTTCACGCTCATCTGGCACGTGGGTTGGCAGTCTGCTTCTTCCTCTTCCTCCTGTGCCCCCCCCCCCACCCCCACCCCATGCACCAAGGACCGTCACTCACAGTGCAGTAAGGACCGCCCCTCACAGTGCAGTAAGGACCGCCCCTCACAGTGCACCAAGGACCGCCCCTCACAGTGCAGTAAGGACCGCCCCTCACAGTGCACCAAGGACCGCCCCTCACAGTGCAGTAAGGACCGCCCCTCACAGTGCACCAAGGACCGCCCCTCACAGTGCAGTAAGGACCGCCCCTCACAGTGCAGTAAGGACCGCCACTCACAGTGCAGTAAGGACCGCCCCTCACAGTGCAGTAAGGGCCGCCCCTCACAGTGCACCAAGGACCGCCCCTCACAGTGCAGTAAGGACCTCCCCTCACAGTGCACCAAGGATCGCCCCTCACAGTGCACCAAGGACCGCCCCTCACAGTGCAGTAAGGACCGCCCCTCACAGTGCAGTAAGGACCGCCCCTCACAGTGCACCAAGGACCGCCTCTCACAGTACAGTAAGGACCGCCCCTCACAGTGCAGTAAAGACTCCCCCTCCACCCCCAAGTGCAGTAAGGATCGCCCCTCACAATACAGTAAGGACCGCCCCTCACAGTGCAGTAAGGACCGCCCCTCACAGTGCAGTAAGGACTGCCCCTCACAGTGCAGTAAGGACCGCCCCTCACAGTGCAGTAAGGACTGCCCCTCACAGTGCACCAAGGACCGCCTCTCAGAGATGAACACAGAGATGCACACAGAGATGAACACAGAGATGCACACAGAGATGAACACAGAGATGCACACAGAGATGAACACAGAGATGCACACAGAGATGCACACAGAGATGCACACAGAGATGAACACAGAGATGCACACAGAGATGAACACAGAGATGCACACAACCTCCAGCTATGCAGCTTTTACTCTGCCACGGTACACTGCCTACATTTCTACTGCACCACCAGGTTGGGCACAAGCAGAGTGGTGAACTCCTCCACCAGACAGACTCCGACCTGCACTACAGTAGTGGTATCAGATGAATAGTGTGTGTTCACCACCTGTGGTTGATGTAAACACACATCAGTGTTCTGCATCACCAAGCCAGGCATGCTGTCCAAGACCCAGGTCATGCTGAAGATAAAAAAATAGCATAGCACTCTCTAGTTTCCTGGGTGCACTGGTCCTGGGTTCACTGGTTCCAAGTTCACTGGTCCTGGGTTCACTGGTTCTGAGCTCACTGGTTCTGAGTTCACTGGTACTGAGATCACTGGTCCTGGGTTCACTGGTTCTGAGCTGACTGGTCCTGGGTTCACTGGTTCTGAGCTCACTGGTCCTGGGTTCGCTGGTACTGAGCTTACTGTTCCTGAGCTCACTGGTCCTGGGTTCACTGGTTCTGAGCTCACTGGTCCTGGATTCACTGGACCTGGGTCCATGTCCTGCACGTTTGAACGACTGTGAGGGCTAAAACAGGCAGAAAACAGCGCCGTTGGGGGAGGAGCTACAGCGGGAACCATCTTGTAAATCTTTCGGCTCTGTACACTCAAAATGGCTGTGGACAGACATCTGGTTACCCGCACTGCAGAACTGACTGATATACTGCAGAGAAAGTAGATACTTTGGAAAGCGCGCGTGTGTAACATTCAGCGCGCTGAGAACTCTGTGTGTTGTGTTCCTCCCTCTTCCTCAAACTCACCTACTGCTATTGAACCAGCTGGTGTGTTTTTCAGTGAAAAAAAACTGGATTCTTTGAACCATGAAATAACAGGTACTAACCAGTACATAGCCCCCCCCAGAACACACACACACACACACACACACACACACACATTTCTCAGAGCTGTATTATGTTGTATCAGTTCAGGTTTATATCAGAATGTGCCTCGCCTAGTCTAGCATTTTGATGTGTACTACGTATGTGTGTGTGTGTGTGTGTGTGTGTTTGCGAGTAAGAAATAGTTAAAACAAAAACTGTATACAGAGAAGCAGAGACACAATATGATGTAAAGCTTACAGAGAAAAAAATAAATGTGTCAGTCAGAGAAACAGAGAGAGCAAGGTGTCTAAACAAAGAAACAAAAACAAGTAAACAAAGCTCTGTAACTTCTTTCCCCTCCAGCTCGTAAGTTGAAGAAGATTGGTCAGCTGAAGGTTCCGGAGGAGGAGGCCCAGAGGCTGTGCACGGCCGAGGTGCTGCAGATACCCTCACCGCAAACGGGCCTGAGCTTGCATTCAGAGCACATGTTCCTCAGCATCCTGGAAGCCATCGAGCCAGAGGTGGTGAACGCCGGGCATGACCACGCCCAGCCAGACTCTGCTGCCGCCCTCCTCACCAGCCTCAACGAACTCGGAGAACGGCAGCTCGTCAAGGTGGTCAAATGGGCCAAAGGGCTGCCAGGTGCGTAACCGTGGCAACCAGAGTGTCCAGGGTGGGTTCTAGACAGAACTGGACAGGTGTGGATGAGTAACCAGGTGACTTACACAGCAGGTAACCATGTGATTTTTAAAACGGATTTATATGACAGATAATGAGGTCATTCAGAGAGCAGTAAACAGGTGATTTATAGATAAGGTGTCCAGGATCAAGTAACCATGTTTATATTAATGAGTCCAGAAGTATAGCTGTCAGGTACAAGAAAAGGTATTGTGCCCTTAGCACGACCCCCACAGGCCTGGCGGATCCCCACCGGAGCGCATTTTCCATAATTGATGGTGATCTCTGGGAAGGGTTTGGCAGAGCGGTGTGTGTTCAGAACAGTGCCCTTGTGTTAGGTCCTCCAGCCTCTGAGTGGCTTTGAAAGACACACCAGCAAAGGAACTGACTAAAAGCTCATTCAGACAGCTGCTTGACGTTAAGGAAGCTTCCGGAAAATCGACCAACTCCGTGAGGGAGTGAAACAGATGCTGGGGAAGAAAACGATCCAGAGAGAGAGAGAGAGAGAGAGAGAGAGAGGGAGAGAGAGAGAGAGAGGGAGGGAGAGAAAGAGAGAGAGGGAGAGGGAGAGAGAACAATAGAGAGAGAGAGAGAGAGAGAGAGAGAGAGAGGGAGAGAGAACAATAGAGAGAGAGAGAGAGAGAGAGGGAGAGAGAACAATAGAGAGAGAGAGAGAGAGAACAATAGAGAGAGAGAGAGAGAGAGAGGGAGAGAGAACAATAGAGAGAGAGAGAGAGAGAGAGAGAACAATAGAGAGAGAGAGAGAGAGAGAGAACAATAGAGAGAGAGAGAGAGAGAGAGAGAGAGAACAATAGAGAGAGCCCATGGCTGGAGTTGTGTAAGGCTGTGAGCAGAGGGAAGAGATGTCATCTCTAAGTCAGACAGCCCGTGTGTTCCTCTGTTCTTCACAATACCCAGCACACAGTGAAGCTTCATACTCTCTCAGGGAGTGAGGTCATGGTGTGCTTCTCCA
>NC_137504.1:33842500-33870000 GCF_041902795.1 Electrophorus electricus | reverse complement strand
GGTCTTTTTCTGTGGATATAATGTATATATGGTGAATTATGTGCAATTAGGACCAAAAATTATGTCTGGTTGGCAAGTATTATTATTATTACTACTAATAATAACATGAGGAGTGACATACTGCCGTTGTCATGATGTTTTCTGTTAGTCCAGCAAAGCTTTGACACTATAGTATGTTGTGTGGTAACTTCATCATACGGTTGATTAAGTTCATGATCAGACCTTCACAATCACAAGGGGTCTAATCATGAACATCAGATCCCTTCTGGCAGTAAATCCAGATAAGCCCAAACCACTCCCAGCCATTATTCTCTCATCCCTCTGCTCATCCTCTCCTCTCTTCCAGATCGTGCGGAAGCTGCAGCAGTTCACCTTTGACCTCTTTGTGCAAGCGCAGTCACTGCCTAGCAAGGTCAGCTTCCCGGAGATGATCGCCGAGATCATTTCTGTCCAAGTACCAAAGATCCTCGCTGGCCTGGCCAGGCCAATCCTGTTCCACAAGAACATGGCTCCGCCTTCCACATCCAAGATAGCCACACCCACACAGGCGGGGCTATCCCGCCCCTTCTGATCTGGTCTGAGCCAGTCTGTTCCAGTCCTCAACACTACCAACGCTTTCTGTAGACTTAAAGATCCTCATTTTTCGTCTCGCTCTCTCTCTTTCTCTCTCTCTCTCTCTCTCTCTCTCTCTCTCTGTTCCCCCTCTCCTTTTTTCTTTTTGAAAAATGTCTCTCAAATTGGCTGGCGACCATTACATCATTACACCAGTCAATCTTCTTCTCCGGGATAATTTCACCTCATTTTCTCATGTCATGTGAAACCTCTCCCTCACACTCTCTCACTCTCGTTCTCTGTCGCTTTCTGTCTGTCTGTCTCTCTTTTTTCTGCATTCACTCCTGAAAAGTTTAAAGAATCCCACCACGTTACCTGGAGGACAGCTTTGGTAAAACACGAAGCCTTTGGTTTTAGTTCGTTTTAGGCCCTGAATGCCCAAGTTTCCCTGACAGAAATGCTGGCTTGTTTCTATGCATATATGTTCATCTGGCAACAGAAGGTCAGCTGCAAAATGCCTCCCTGTTAGCCGGGAAATGCTCTGTGCAGGGAAACCTTCCCAATCTGTTCACGAATCAAAATGACAATCACAGTTGATTTATTGAATGGTGCCTGAGTGTATTTAATATGGTACTCACTCCAACACAACCATATTACACGTATGGGAGCTCAGAGCTGAAAACACAGTCTCTCTCTCTCGCTCTCTCTCTCTCTCTCTCTCATACGGGCTCTTTTTCAAACTGAAACTGGATTATTTTAAATATTTGAAAACAGATAATGACTGTTAAAAGGTTAATTTTGCCTTTGACAACTAATTTGCATGCTCTCTCTCTCTCTCACACACACACACACACACACACACATCCTTTTCATTGTGTATTCTTTCTTTTACTTTTTACCAAAATCAATTTTTGAGCTATAAGTCTGTCATTTAGAATTCGTAGCTGTTGTACATATATCCATAGCTGTGAGTGAAATATCATGAGTCCTGCTTGCTTATGCCTAATACAAAGCACACACACACACAAGCGCATGGCCCACACAACTTTCCCTAAAGCCTGGACATATCCAGGGATCAGCAGACCCCTGGACATGCCTGGGTGTCTCTTCTTCCACACACTCTGACCGCTTCAGTCGCTCCAGTGCCGTTGGTGACCTGCCGCTTGCCGTAGGAAGGTGTGTGCCTACATTCTGACTTGCGTAGAAAGACCAGGTGTATCTCAGCAGTGAAGTGGCAGCACACCAACGAAGCTAAAACTCTAAAAACAGGATATACGCATGAGACAAAAGATTTGTTTATAAGCCAGACAACAAAATTGTCTGACCCTCCTGACCTTCGAACAGCATTCTCATGGTGATGGATTTCTGTGGAGCAGCCGTGTGAGGTGTTTAGTTGTAACACAGGCATCTAAGCGAGACTTGGATAGGTACTCTACATTTTTGGTTTTAATACAGACATCTGAGGGAGAATCAGATAGGTACTTACAGTTTTTCCTCCTATGTGTAGCTGGGCCCTGGAATGTCATAATTCATAATTCATAACTCATAAATCATTTTGTCTTGACAGGGAGGCGAGAGAGGGGGAGATTTCTAGCTGTCACAGAGTTGTCTGCTTACCGCTTGTCTGTGCCGTGTGACTGAACATTACCTGAAAAATCATGTACGTAGATCCAGAGAAGCGTCAGACCTGTCGAGAGTCGTGGCTGTGTAGGAGCAGGGCAGAGGGTGGAGTTCTCCGCGAGTTTAAACATTTTAGGGGTGTGTGGAGGTTGTTTTTGTCGTGACGCGTCCGTGTGAATGTTTCGGGAGAGGAGGAGGGAGAGAGAGAGAGAGAGAGATGACAGCTCAGAGCCCAGCGTAAGTGTGTGCCGCTGTTTACACTCTCAGATGGGCCGACAGCTCTCATTACGGTCTGAAAGTGTGGGACTCCGAAATCACTTCCCTCGGCTGTCAGCAGGCGTCTTGCTGCTGTCCAGAAGTCCCTCACTAGGTTCCTTTGATGTCTGGCTTTAAGATATTTTGGTGGTAATTATTGACAAGTCACAGAAGAATATAAATGTGAAAAGGGTTTGGGGATCTTTTATATTTGATCTGCTGGCATAGAGATACGTCGTCTTTCATGAAGCTAATTTTGTTCTGCAGTCTATACGATTCATGTACGCCCATGACACGTGGGTAGCGCATGCGTGTGTGCAGTGTTGGCTAACACTTCCGTAGATGTAGTGAAACGCTTCCACCGTGTTTCTGAACCTCGTGCTGAGCTCGTGCGTCGCACACTGCTACGGGTGCTTTTGTGTTTTGCATTTTGGCGCATTTAAACGTTTTCAGACAGAATAAGGTCCCAGAATTAAGCTACAGCGCCTGTTTGTGTTCTTGGCCGGTTTCGCCTGCCAGCGCTCTGCTGTTGTTGGTGTTTGTGGGGTGTAGCCAGTCATGCAAGGTGTTCCAGACTCATCTGTCCCACACTTTAACAAACACAGCAAACATCTTCTACAGTCTCACCCTAACAAACGTATTGTACACGCATGCTTCATCTTTAAGAAACATGCAAGCCAAGGTTGAAACGACTCACAAACACAAATTCGGCGTCTCTTTTAAAGACAAAAGAAAGACGCAATAAGTTCGGTATGTTTCACATCAGTTCTTTTCTTGCCCTCCAGCTAAAGCTGTCTAATGCGCTGACAGAAAGGTTAGCAGCATCACTAGGTGTGATCACATCCTCCAAAAGCCTGGATATTTACTTCCAAAAGGGTCATATTTTCTTCTCTACCTACATTTGGTAGGCTAAAGTAGAGTTGCCGTGGCTTTTTCTGTGCAGTCCTGGAGGAATGGCTTTTGGCCGTTAAGTGATTAGGGTGCGACACAATTACACACTCAGTTATCATTTTAATTTTTGAATGGGAACGCTGGTTTTGAAGTACTATCCCAAACTCTTAAAGTGGGCTATATAAACAAGCCGTGCGCTTATGAAATGAGATTTCTTTTTTCTTGTTGTTGATGTAAATCGTAGATGTCTCATCACCACTTGTGTTGGTGTGATTATGTCCATATTTATCCTAGTCTGTTTAAAGGATTCATACACATATTCCTTAGCTAAAGCTTAAAAAACTATTTTGTAGGGTTTTGTTTGTTTGTTTGGGGTTTTTTTCTAGTGTGAACAATTCTAGTTGGTTGTGTTTGTGTATTTTGGGCTCTGAGTGCTGTAGTTGCGGTGTTTATCCAGATATACTCAGACACATCGTGTAATCAGCGTTTTGTTAATTAACCTTTTGTAAGTTGGTGGTCTCTTATTGCTCTTGTCAGTCAACCCTATCTGCAGAGTTTTGGACTATCAGACAATGTCTGTAAATCGATGCTCTGTGCTGTTGTTCAGTCACCTGTAAAATTTACCTAACAGAAGATTTGCCAAACAAAGGTTTTTAATATATGTAGCTTCTGTGTAAATTTGGTTTGTTTGTTTCTTTGCATCTTATTAAATAAAAACAATCTTCCTTGTACCTTGAGAGTAAGTTCACTATTTCTTTTGAGGTGAAGAATTCCAAACTGGGATCAACCAAACCGATCATAGTGTTTATAAAAGACCCTCATTTCATATGGTGTTTATCCAACACTCCACTCCTAAAAGACCCTCATTTCATATGGTGTTTATCCAACACCACTCCTAAAAGACCCTCACTTCATATGGTGTTGATCCAACACTCCACTTATAAAAGACCCTCATTTCATATGGTGTTTACCCAAGACTCCACTCTAATAAACTAAGAAACTCCATTTGTTAACAGAGATAAAAGATAATAATCCTTTAAATAAGTGTTTGAAATATTTCTAATGACGAATAATTACTTTTAACTTGTAAAATTTAAATAAGGTGTTTGCTTAATGGAACACATCAGATCTCTGTTTGTAGTTGTAGACAAGTTGTGGTCTGTTGTCACACTAATAAAAACACACCATATCCCAAGTACATTTGTTTAAAAAATGTTTCTCATAGTACTTACAAAAGAAACAGACATACTAGGCTCTGTGAGTGATGTATTCTGGAATATACTAAAGAGCTTTTAGGAGACAAACTCTGTTTACACAATATGAAAACAGATTTCCTGAAAACAAGCACAGGCGACGAGGCACAATGGGCAGAACCTCAAACCAAAGCACTAATTATCCGCGCAAACATCAGAACAAGCCTGAAGAGATTTAAAGCTTGAAGACCGTCATTCGATGAAAGACCAGACACATTTGTCTCGTAAGGTCAACGTATAAAACCAACCGAAGAGATGAAAGTCAATGAGCTGGAGTCTTACATGTTTCATGAGATGTAGGAAAAATAAGACCTCATTATGAAAGGTCTGTAAATGCGCGTGTAGTAGGCAAGCTCTCCAGGGTACGTCGTTAAGACTCGGAGATCCTTCAGGCTGGGAGATGGCTGAGCAGCCAAGAAAAAACAAAACAGATTAATCAGCAGATCGAACGAAAGAACACAACACATGGAAAAGCTTTAGTGTTTATTTCACAAGGAGTGCAGAAGCCGTAGACACTAGAGTCCAAACTTCTGGGTTTGCATATAGAAGTGCTTTGACCTTCAGACAAGGTGGTAAACATCCCAGTACTGTCTACAGGGCAACTTCCTCTGATCCGTGTGCTTTAGGAAAATACAACCTGGGTCTTGTTTTCACAATTAGTCATCTTAGTTCAATAGGGTTACCAACTCCAACATGAGGAACATATTTATGCTGCTCTTCTCTGTGTTCCTTCCGTGTGTTTGAAAACAGTGTTGTAATCGGGTCAATCTAACGGGGCGAGTCAATGTCTGGCAGCAGGGGTGAGTTTCAAACCCTGCTCAGGAAAAAAGGCCAGTGGGTTTGTGGGCAGGGCTGTGGGTTTGTGAGCAGGGCTGGGTTTGGATGAGCTAAATGTTCTGAACAGAAACTTATTGGAATTTTTCCTTTTATACTCATTGGTGGAAGAAAAGAACAAAAAACAAAAGATAAGAGGAAAAGTGAACACACACACACACCTACACACACACACACACACACACACACACACACACACACACTCACGCCAAACTACATGGGCTCTTTTTACAGTGTTTAGTAATTTACTAAAGAGCAAGTCTGCTGTGTGGGGGGGTTGTGTAATTAGGAGCATCGCTGTATGAAGCTGTGTGCTAATTTCTCTCCCAAACGTCTGGTGGATTCAGTCACGTAAACACTGTCACACACTCACAAAAAGGGGTCATAACCAGGTAAACGCGTCTGTGTAGCTTTCCGATGTGCATCTGTTCACCAGCACGTCTGCTAGAGCCTCACCATCCAACCAGAGCTGTCAGCTGCAGAAAGCATAAATAAAAAAACAGTATAAATAATTATACACACGAGAGTAAAACGAAGATGAGATTATGCAGTCACACAGATGAGATTAAGAACATGAACTTGTACAGGCACACAGACGTGTCTGTAGAACGCAACGGCCTGGACTCCACACACACTCTGTGTTAAAGCTCCCTGTCTCCAGCTTCAGTAATGAGAGAATGGTTGATCTTATGCAAATTTGAAGTCACGAATGAACGTCATGACACACCAGAAGAAGAATCTGAGACATAACGTATTCAGAGGTGTTTCCTTCAAGTTCACGGATTAGGGCAAATATATAAGAACGCAGCAAAGTTCTGATATAACTTTGTGTTTTGGGCTGATCACTTCCATGACATAGATGCCTATAATTAAGCTCATTTAATTAAGCAGTCAGTCTTTGATATAGATCAAATTTCAGAAGCTGTTTGAACGCTCTGAGCTTATCACAGTGATGTAAGAAGCTTCGCTCTCCTAAGTCTGCTGCAGTAGCTGTCAGTGGACCAGTGACGACGGGGTCTTGCCTCATCTCGGCAGGTCATTGGCTCCAGGGGTGTTGGGGGAGCTGAGGAAAAGACAAGACCACCAGTATGAGTGAACATATTCATTCCTTCAACACGGACTACATTCCAAGTTCAGGCTGGAACAGCACTGCCACTGGATTAAGGAGTCCAGTACGCGGAATTTGTGTGGTCGGACTCGACCTGCTTCTAACGTACGTTTAGTTTCTGTGCAAAAAATAGTTGAGGAGTTTTACAGCACACACAAGACTGTCAACAGTACGTGTTACAGGACGTCTTTTACAGGGGTAAGACTGTCTGAAGGTATTTCTCTTACAAACAGAGCGCGGTCAAATTACTGCTGCAGTCAGGAGAGCTGTGGTCACACGGCACTCTAGGAAGTCGTGGCCGCAACCCTTGCTCTGGGTGCTGTGGTGTGTTGAATGGATTATGAGGAGTTCCCCAGACTAACACCACACCGCACTCTCTTACCTCAGCATTGTGGAAGTGGTTGCAACTCTTTAGACCAACACCTCCACACATCTCCAGCTGGGAGGAAACGTCTACAAACGTTCTGTCATTTTGCAAAGATTCATTGCGCTCAAATTGGGTACTGACTGTGTGTGCGTGTGTTTCATGACGTTTAAACAAACAAGCATTGGGCTAAATTTCTGAAATCTATCAGTTCCGAATCGCAGCAAAATTTCCATTGCACTTGATTGTAATACTAACTCCACCAGTGGGGAAACTAGGCATGGTTAAATCGCAGAAACTATACTGGACGTCTTCCCTTCCATCTGAAATTCCGACGGCCATCTGCTCTGGCGAGCACAGGGGTCTGGCCGGGAGTGGGAGCAGGGAAGGGTGCCTCCAGCTGTGGGTATAAACCTGCCTTAAAGGGTTTTGTCTTCCCCGTGCCCGGAGACAAAACAAACGTGCACGGATGGGTTAGATCCGGGTTTATTTGGTCTGGGCCACAAGGTCCCACTTTGCGGTCACGATGACAAAAACCTCCAACTAGAAGTGGACGTTTGTAATGCACACCACCCCTGAGAGCATTAGTGGGGTTTATGAGGAAAAACACACACACACACACACACACACACACACACACTTACCTTCCAGTCTGTCTAGAAGCGTTCTCAAAAAACTTGGTTTTGGATGCAACACTAAGGGAGAAAAACAGGCCAATAAAAAATTGACAATTCAAAGCCCCCCTACACACACGCGCGCGCGCGCACACACACACACACACACACACACACACACACACACACACACACACACACACACACACACACAGCCAGTAAACCCCGCGTCCCAGAAGCTCGCACAGATGTACGGTCATGTGGCGAAGAGGGGGTGGGCAGGCTTAACACGATACTCCGCCCACCATGTAACAGGAGAGTAACTGCATGTCAGGCTGAGCCCATGGGCACACACACACACACACACACACACACACACACACAGTTGTCCTGCGGGACAAGACATTAATTGCTTATTTTTTGCTCATTTTATTATTACTTATTTATTTTTCTCTTAAATTTGTTGTTATTGTGGTGTCTGTTGTCAACCAGAGGAGGACGTCCCCCCAGAAACGCCCCCTTTGAGCCTCGGTTCCTCTCAAGGTTTCTTCCTCGCGCTCTAGGGAGACCCTCTCACTGGGGGCTTGGACTCGAACATTTGTAAAGCTGCTTTGTGACACCGGCTGTTGTAAAACACACTATAGACTTCGTATACAGACACAAACACATGCACACATTCTCACGGACATATTCACACACTCATGCACAACCTGTCATATGCATGCTCACATACACACGCATGTGCACGCATACGCGTACACACACAAACAGCAGTGTTTCCTTTACTGTGTTGTATTTGCTAACTTATCACTTGTATCCAAGCAATTTCTATGTATCATTCTGTTCTAAAGTTCTAAAGTCTGTCTCTGTGTGTGTACTCACTATGATGGAGGTAGTGTGTGTGTGTACTCACTATGATGGAGGTAGTGTGTGTGTGTGTGTGTACTCACTATGATGGAGGTACGGTGTGTGTGTGTGTGTGTGTGTGTGTACTCACTATGATGGCGGTAGTGTGTGTGTGTGTGTGTGTACTCACTATGATGGCGGTACAGTGTGTGTGTACTCACTATGATGGCGGTACAGTGTGGGTGTGTGTGTGTACTCACTATGATGGCAGTATGATGTGTGTGTGTGTGTGTGTGTGTGTGTGTGTGTGTGTGTGTGTGTGTGTGTGTGTACTCACTATGATGGCGGTAGTGTGTGTGTGTGTGTGTGTACTCACTATGATGGCGGTACAGTGTGTGTGTACTCACTATGATGGCGGTACAGTGTGGGTGTGTGTGTGTACTCACTATGATGGCAGTATGATGTGTGTGTGTGTGTGTATGTGTGTGTACTCACTATGATGGCGGTAGTGTGTGTGTGTGTGTGTGTGTGTGTGTGTACTCACTATGATGGCGGTACAGTGTGTGTGTGTGTGTGTGTACTCACTATGATGGCGGTACAGTGTGGGTGTGTGTGTGTACTCACTATGATGGCGGTACAGTGTGGGTGTGTGTGTGTACTCACTATGATGGCGGTACAGTGTGTGTGTACACACTATGATGGCGATACGATGTGTGTGTACTCACTATGATGGTGGTACGGTGTGTGTGTGTGTGTGTACTCACTATGATGATGGTGCATCGTCGTTTTGTGTTTTCTGATTGGTGGGACATCGTGAGGGTGGGTCAGGAGGCCGTGTGGGAGGACGGCAGACTGGACTCTTCTCAACGACAGGGCGACCCTTGACCTCAGTCTCAGCTGTTGCACACACGCACACACACACACACACACACACACACACACACACACACACACACACACTTGAATACTTTCCTCCAGTGTCTTAATCTAAAGCTCAGCCAGGGTCTTAACCCCTTCTATAATCCTCAGCATTGTCTGCTCACCGTCTCTGACCGCTGGGCTGGACCGCGGGGGAGGTTTCCTGGCCTGGAAAGACTGGGCGCGGCCCACGCTCACTCCCACCTCTCCATTGGCCGTCGCCAAGGCGTCTGACCTCTGACCCCCGTCGGGTATCCTAGAGACCAGCCTGGAGACCTCGCAGTCGGAATAGCGCTCATGCCGCATGGCGGGTTTGGGCGGGACTGAGTGGCGGAGTTGAGGGGCGCGAGGTGGAGGAGAGGAGGGAGGGATGGAGGGAGGGGCTACAGAGGGCGGGGCTAGCTTGGTTCTCTGATGCGGGACTGGACTAGCATGGGTGGGGTCTGTCCCTCCAGTCTCCGCCCCATTGTAGGAGGGGCCATTCTGCTCGCAGCCTAAAAAAACAAGACACAACTTTAGAGACAAACTTCGGGAGTGGAAGAAATATTAAAACATATTATTTAGATCTCATTAAAATATGTCATCATAAGAGTAATTTTAGCTAATTTTGAGTTAATAATACTCCTATTGTGCTATTTATCCCATTCATTTTACCACCATAAGATTTGTGCCCTTTTAAATTCACATCTCTGGCCGGAATACTGCTTTAAAACAGGTCAGTCCAAACTATTGCTGTAGGTCACGCACGGATCGAAGTCGGAAGAGTGAAGTAAACAACATCATCTTCTCAGGTAACCTCTCAAACCTTGCGACGGAACGCTCAGACCGCGAGCGCTAGAGTCCCCAAGCCCCTGTGAGTCTGAGTCTGTAACCCCACCGTTGTATGCTGCGCAGCAGTGTCTGAACAGGTCTGAAATGAGCTACTTCTGAAGTCTGGGTACTCGGTACTGGTCCCCAAACATCTCCCTGGAGCTCTGCTCTGGTCAACTCATCTCTGCTTTCTACCCTCATCAGGGCTTGTTGACTCAACGCTACAGTCCATGTCTGAATACAACTGATGGTAATCCAAAGTCACTCCCACTGCATAAAAAAATCTAATAAAACAAAACGCTTCACATCTCCAAATGAAACATGCTGGAGATGAATCAGTTGTGTTTATAGAGCATACGTACTCCTTCATCTGCGCAGCGTTTACCTCTGTGATGACAGTTAGGCAGCATGCACGCGCAAGTCGAGAACGTTTGAACAAAAAGACGTTTAATGAAAGCAAATGTAAAAAGGAGAACAAGAAACATCAATCAGGAATCAGGAAGAAACATGAGCATGGTCACGTGTGCAGGAACATAGACAAACTAGGGGATCGCCACACAAAAGTGTGTGTGTGTACACACAGTGCGCAAGCGTGTGTTAGCCAGCCTAAACTTTATAGATCATCTCTCCCACTCAATCTAAATACCTGCCGTGTGCATGCAAGCCAGAAACCACAGAAAAATGCAACTAGTTTTACACTCACATACTTGCTCTCAGCAAGTTCCAAAACACCCCCCCCCACACACACACGCGTGTGCACACTCACACACGTGCATGTGCACACACACTCACACGGGTATACATTCTCACACTCACGCTCACACACATTAAGGTCAAAAATGTTATTTTCTCATTAATAGCAAAAGCACATTATTATCATTCAATTAAAAGTTGGACTGCAAAATGCAATAACGAGTGAAAGTGGCATTACGTGAGGTAATGTGTCCTCCCTCACTCCCCGACAATGAGAACCAGGGCTTCAGAACTGATTAATAGTTGCATCAGTGTTTTAAAACAGAGACTAATGAACCCAAATGTTAATATTCATCAGCAAAATGCCAACACATGCATAAACGTGCACGCACGCACGCACACACACACACACACACACACACACACACACACACACACATACGTACACAAAAATTGTTTGCATAAGAAATTGAATGCTGAGCTCCTAGACAGACACAGACAGAGAATCAGACAGGAAGACAGACAGACAGACAGACAGACAGACAGACAGGCCTGCCAGAGAGACAGACAGACTCTGCTGCTGTTTCACTTCGCTGGTCTCCAGTAGGTGCCGGGATCAGATTTAAAGCCCTGACACTTGTCTACAAGGCCAAAAATAGACCAGCTCCCTCCTGATCCACGACGATGGACAAAACCTGATCGAGGCCTCTGAGCGTTAAGTATACTTCAGATTTGGCCTTGACCCGTTGTTCTTCCAGCCTGGTGAAGACAGGCAGAGACTCTTCCACACCCTGTCACTCGACTGGTGGCCTGAACTCCCCTGGCACTGGCTGAAAAGCACTCAGGTTTAAAACCCCATGATGCACTTACAGGAAGGTTTTGTATTATCATGTGAACTGTCTTGTTGCACTAAATGTTGCACTGCACTCAGAATCTCAGTCTGTGTTCAGTACTGTACCGTATCTCAGTCTGTGTTCATTATCTTGGTTTAAGAGGTTTAGTTTTTGGATTCTAGCCTGTATGTACTTACTTTCTGAGTAGAACACTAAGCTTTGTAAACCACTCTGCATAAGACTGTCTGATAAATGCCCTAACTGTAAACGTAAGATTGAGTTCTGGCTTTCTTTTGCACTGTATAAGGAAGGTTTCATACTTTGGCCTTTTTGCTGTGTTTACACTGGCTAAGGTTTGTTTAAGGTTCAATTCTCACAGACAGATCTTTACTATAAAGTTTAAAGTAAAGTTGCACACACACACACACAGAATGTTATACAATGTTATACAAATACACACGGGGGAAAGTGTTCGAATTCAAACTCATCCACACAACAAAAACACACATACACAGCTACACATACAAACACACCCACATACACACGCCTACTCACACACATCTACTCACGTCTACACACACACACACACACACACACACACACACACACCTCTTTCATTTGCGGGTTCGTGCTTCGCATCTGTTATGTAATAGAAATTACATTAAATAACACACCATGTACAAAGGACTCTGAAAGGATCTTTAAAGAAAAAAATAATACAATTATACAAAAAATCTAAATAAAGCTATACAAAAGTCAGAGATGCAACTTTAAAGAAAAATAAGGCAAATTATTTGATAAAAGTACAGAAAAAACTTTTCAAAATGCAACTTTGAAGAAAAAGCGGGAAATACTTTGATAAAATAATTTTTTTTAATTAATCCAAGTTTAGAGAAAAAGATTGAAACTTGTTCCATTTCGTGTGAAAATAGTAGCAAGCATGCCGACTATAATGAAAATAAAAGAAGATGATGGTGGTGATGAAGATGAGGTCAATGCTATTTACTCTCGAATATCGGCGGCTGGAGGGCGGGGTAAAGCCTAGGAGGCCGTTTGGAGATTGTGATTGGCTGTCGTTTCCTCAGGGCCACCCTCGGGGGCGGGACTGGTGGTGCTGAACTTTCCTCCGGAGGACCACTGAAGATCTAACATCAGAGAGACATTGTGAAGTCAAAGATGACATTACCACACGAACACGACCTCTAACAGGACAAGAGCCCGTTTACAAGACGAGTAGGACAGAGACAGGACTGCTCTTGAGAAGAACTGATTTGCTCGCACGCACGCGTGGGCGCAGATATGATTTGGTCTTATTTCTGGAAGCTCTGGTAGCGTTGCGTGGAGCCTTACCTTCCCATAGTCCTCGATCAGGATCTCGACGATGATGTTCTGGAACTTGATGTCCAGCATGGCTGCGACAGTTTCCTCTGGTGCCCTCATCAGGGTGGGGCCAAATATCACGCCCATGTTGGACGCTGTCATAAGGTTCTCGCTGCTATGGCTACAAATGCTAGGAAACAATAAATAAAGAAATAAAGAAAGAAATAAAACACAATGATGAGGGTGTCTCTCTGCTCCACCCAAACATGCTCTGATATTTCTCACCTTCACCACATCCCACATCCCATTTCCCTTCCTGTCCTGGGAGGGATAACCACACTCCAATTGTACACTATACACTAACCACACCCACAGGCCATATCCTCTTACTGATTGCCAGGTATAGGTGACATTATTATTATTATCACTTGTACTTATAGAGGCAGAGTGTGCGTGTGTGTGTGTATGTTTTACCTTACGAGGTGTTTGATCAGTAGTTCCAGCATCTCACGGTTCTGATCGGGCAGTTTGTACACTAGCGAGTGTACTGCTCCCAAACGGTAATCCAGATTCTCTGATTCTGAAGTTAACACACACACACACACAGTTGTTAAATGTGAACGAATTATGATTTCTTAGCATCTGCCATTATGTCTAGAAGCCTATGAGTTGTTATTCTCATTCCTGTGACTGTACAACCCTGTTTTCATGTGGTATTTAGACAAACCAGGTTTAGAGCAATGGTACAGTCCATTCTGGGTTTAGAGTAATGGCACAGTCCATTCTGGGTTTAGAGTAATGGCACAGTCCATTCTGGGTTTAGAGTAATGGTCTAGTCCATTCTGGGTTTAGAGTAATGGTCTAGTCCATTCTGGGTTTAGAGTAATGGCACAGTCCATTCTGGGTTTAGAGTAATGGTCTAGTCCATTCTGGGTTTAGAGTAATGGTCTAGTCCATTCTGGGTTTAGAGTAATGGCACAGTCCATTCTGGGTTTAGAGTAATGGCACAGTCCATTCTGGGTTTAGAGTAATGGTCTAGTCCATTCTGGGTTTAGAGTAATGGTCTAGTCCATTCTGGGTTTAGAGTAATGGCACAGTCCATTCTGGGTTTAGAGTAATGGCACAGTCCATTCTGGGTTTAGAGTAATGGTCTAGTCCATTCTGGGTTTAGAGTAATGGTCTAGTCCATTCTGGGTTTAGAGTAATGGCACAGTCCATTCTGGGTTTAGAGTAATGGCACAGTCCATTCTGGGTTTAGAGTAATGGTCTAGTCCATTCTGGGTTTAGAGTAATGGTCTAGTCCATTCCGGGTTTTCTGGCTGTCCCTCCAGCTCCAGTCTGGCTCCTCCCTCCTGATGCACATGTGTCCATGTTCACGTCATTCTGGTATTCCTTTTGTATGTCTCCCAGCTCTGGTTCAGAGTTTCTTGAATGTTTTGGCAGAACTTTGAGATCCTTTCAAGATGTTCGGCAGAGAGGGAGCCGTAAAGTTGCTCCACAGGTAAAACACACCATTCAGCGTGTGCTAAAGACATGGGCACACTGGCAGGCTATAATCGGCATGGCAACAGTGTGTGTGAGACTGCTATGAAGACAGGCTGTAATCACCACGGTGACAGTGTGAGACACACCGATATGAAGACAGGCTATAATCACCGCAGCGACAATAAATCTGCTTTAATCCTCATGATCATAAGTGGCTTTACACTGCTAACCTTGAAACCGTGATAACAAAAACCCTAAAGGGTACTAAACCCTGGTGTGGGGACACCGTTTAACAGTACTAAACCCTGGTGTGGGGACACAGTTTAACAGTACTAAACCCTGGTGTGGGGGACACCGTTTAACAGCACTAAACCCTGGTGTGGGGGACACCGTTTAACAGCACTAAACCCTGGTGTGGGGACACCGTATAACAGTACTAAACCCTGGTGTGGGGACACAGTTTAACAGTACTAAACCCTGGTGTGGGGACACAGTTTAACAGTACTAAACCCTGGTGTGGGGGACACCGTTTAATAGCACTAAACCCTGGTGTGAGGGAACACAGTTTAACAGTACTAAACCCTGGTGTGGGGACACAGTTTACAGTACTAAACCCTGGTGTGGGGGACACCGTTTAACAGTACTAAACCCTGGTGTGGGGGACACCGTTTAACAGTACTAAACCCTGGTGTGGGGGACACCGTTTAACAGTACTAAACCCTGGTGTGGGGGACACCGTTTAACAGTACTAAACCCTGGTGTGGGGGACACCGTTTAACAGTACTAAACCCTGGTGTGGGGGACACCGTTTAACAGTACTAAACCCTGGTGTGGGGGACACCGTTTAACAGTACTAAACCCTGGTGTGGGGGACACCGTTTAACAGTACTAAACCCTGGTGTGGGGGACACCGTTTAACAGTACTAAACCCTGGTGTGGGGGACACCGTTTAACAGTACTAAACCCTGGTGTGGGGGACACCGTTTAACAGTACTAAACCCTGGTGTGGGGGACACCGTTTAACAGTACTAAACCCTGGTGTGGGGGACACCGTTTAACAGTACTAAACCCTGGTGTGGGGGACACCGTTTAACAGTACTAAACCCTGGTGTGGGGGACACCGTTTAACAGTACTAAACCCTGGTGTGGAGGACACCGTTTAACAGTACTAAACCCTGGTGTGGGGGACACCGTTTAACAGTACTAAACCCTGGTGTGGGGGACACCGTTTAACAGTACTAAACCCTGGTGTGGGGGACACCGTTTAACAGTACTAAACCCTGGTGTGGGGGACACCGTTTAACAGTACTAAACCCTGGTGTGGGGGACACCGTTTAACAGTACTAAACCCTGGTGTGGGGACACAGTTTACAGCACTAAACCCTGGTGTGGGGGACACAGTTTAACAGCACTAAACCCTGGTGTGGGGACACAGTTTAACAGTACTAAACCCTGGTGTGGGGGACACAGTTTAACAGTACTAAACCCTGGTGTGGGGACACAGTTTACAGCACTAAACCCTGGTGTGGGGGACACAGTTTAACAGCACTAAACCCTGGTGTGGGGGACACAGTTTAACAGCACTAAACCCTGGTGTGGGGACACAGTTTAACAGCACTAAACCCTGGTGTGGGGGACACAGTTTAACAGCACTAAACCCTGGTGTGGGGGACACAGTTTAACAGCACTAAACCCTGGTGTGGGGGACACAGTTTAACAGCACTAAACCCTGGTGTGGGGGACACAGTTTAACAGCACTAAACCCTGGTGTGGGGGACACAGTTTAACAGCACTAAACCCTGGTGTGGGGACACAGTTTACAGCACTAAACCCTGGTGTGGGGACACAGTTTAACAGCACTAAACCCTGGTGTGGGGACACAGTTTAACAGCACTAAACCCTGGTGTGGGGACACAGTTTAACAATACTAAACCCTGGTGTGGGGACACAGTTTAACAATACTAAACCCTGGTGTGGGGACACAGTTTAACAGACACTACTCCCTCTCTCTACATTTTTCACTCTTTCTTTTATTATTAAGCAGATGCAGGGATGAATTCATACTTGCTGAAGTGATGAGTTTGCTGTGCAGGTTATAGGTCATAAGTGGTTCACTCAGGCTCCTGTGGAAACACACACACGTAAGGAAGTAAACAATACTAAATGTAAAATATGCATGTGTATCTGTATTTTAAAGTGAATCCTACATGTGTGTGCATTTGTGTGTGTCTGTATGTGAGTGTGTGTGTGTGTTATGCACACAGGTGTGTGTATAACTCACCGAAGATAGAACTTCATTGCACTTGTGATGGTCTTAATATCCCATTCACTGCTGTTCAAATCTACATCACCTGGACACTTGGGATCTAGGTACAGATGGAGAAAGAGAATAACATGCATTTGTTTATACACATTTGTGTGTGTGTATGTGTGATTGTGTGCGTAAGTGCATGCATGTACGTGTGTGCATACATGCGAGTACGTGCATGTGTATGTGCATGTATGTACGTGTGAATGTCTGTCTGTGTGTGGGGTCAAGGACACTCTCATGGATATTTGTGGCTATGGTTTACTTAAGATTCCCTTTGCTAAATACTGTGTCCTTAAAAGTCCCCATACTGGTCTCTGAGGAAAACCAATAAAGATCTTCTCTCTGATATTTTTATAGAGACAAGAGCAAGCTGAGCAGGGGTGCAGAGCTAGTCCAACACTTCAGTAAACGAGTCTTTACACTAACAAGTTCAGTCTTTACACTAACGAATTCAGTCTTTACACTAACAAGTTCACCATACATTTGGAACACTGCGTCCCCTCAACTCACTGTACAAATCATTTATTTTCATGTAAACTTTATTTAAGCCTTATTTGTTTATATAATTATCCCAAAAATACTCTGTTGTAATTATTATTATTGTTTAATGTTATATGCATCTATGCATTATTTTATGTATGTGTGTGTGTGTGTGTGTGTGTGTGTGTGTGTGTGTGTGTGATAGGGAAAGAAAGACACAAACACCCAAACATGATCACACAAACATACTAAATGTTCAGTTGCTCACTCACCAAAGAATGCGTTCAGCAGTTTTTGGACTTGGATATTGCTGCCAACAGTTCGATACACTCCTTCCTGAGTCTGTCCTGTGAGACACAGAGCGAGAGACACATACAGAGAGAGACAGGAGAAAGAGAGGGAAAGAGAGACCAAAAGAGAGGAAGATAAATGAGAGGAGTGAGACATGCAGCCTCGGTCCAATAATCTTCCATATTTACATTATTGAATTTGTGCAGCAGTTGGAACAGTCTGAGTTCACTGGACTCGTCCTACAACACAAGGGAAGTTCAATTCCTGTTCAATTCACTCAGTCACCATAGTTACACTAGATGGTCGTGAGGTATGGGGTCACTCAGTCACCATAGTTACACTAGATGGTCGTGAGGTATGGGGTCACTCAGTCACCATAGTTACACTAGATGGTCGTGAGGTATGGGGTCACTCAGTCACCATAGTTACACTAGATGGTCGTGAGGTATGGGGTCAATCAGTCACCATAGTTACACTAGATGGTCGTGAGGTATGGGGTCACTCAGTCACCATAGTTACACTAGATGGTCGTGAGGTATGGGGTCACTCAGTCACCATAGTTACACTAGATGGTTGTGAGGTATGGGGTCACTCAGTCACCATAGTTACACTAGATGGTTGTGAGGTATGGGGTCTGCATACACAACTTTGCAGAATGGATTTAAAAATCACCCACCAATACATTAGGCTGATGTCCACCGTAAATAAACACACAAAAAGGTCATCTAAAGATCAGTGCCAGAGAAACACTGCACATTGCATCACAGACCCCAGAACTGAACCTTTAGAGAGTGTCTTTAGTTAGCTAGTTCAGAGATGCACTAATCATGTAACAGATAACAGACAACAGGCTACAAGCTGCTCTGCTTACCACCACAACTCAACCTAAACCACTATAGAGCAAAATTAAAAACAACTGTTTGGCACACTGGGAATATGAAACAAAAACTAGTAAATCTCTTATTGGACACCACTGCCAAGTTGCCACTGTTGGGCCCCTGAGCAAGACCCTTAACCCTCATTTACTCAAGTTGTACTCAGTCACAATTGTAAGTCGCTTTGGATAAAAGTATCAGCTAAATGCCATAAATGTAAATGTCCAGAGAGGACATGTGATCACTGCAGGACAGGTGAGGAGGAGACAGAGACTGAAAAATGTAAACACCTACAGGAAAAATCCAAAATCAGTTCCCACATTTCAGTGGTATAAACCAACACGGAAAATCCCCCGTGCCTGCTGGAGCAGTGGGAGTGGAATACTGGAGAGGGATGTGGGTGTGTGTAGCAGGGGCACACAGCAAACCTCGCTGCAGAATGCACAACACATCAGCACCCGAGAGATACGCGCTGACAAATGACCCATTCCTGTTTGTTTTAGCCATTTAATAACCCCCACACCTCATCCACCTCGCACACGTCTTGTTTACTACATATGTTTACACATTAGCTTGCTGAAGCTTTACAGTCATAAGGGCTTGCTAGCCATGATTAATGCTGTTGTTCTTCATGTTCCTGCTGATGATAGTTTTATTATTGCAGCTATTAATGCCGTTTTTACACATTTTTAGGAACGTCTATTTCCAATGCTTGGCCAGTATTTTAATACCTCCAGTCATGCCACTGGTGCCCTCCTGACTCGACCAAGTACAGAGAGGAGAGAGAAGGAGAGATTTAGGGAGTGAAGTAAGGGACAGAAAAGTTCAGACTGGTGGAGCACAGATCTGAGTAAAGATCACACGCACTCCAGCGTGAGACCAGCGTGAGACCAGCGTGAGACCGGCGTTACAACGCTTGACTAGAATGAGACTGGGTGTTTGTTTCTCTTTAATAGTTTGCCTGGTTTGTGTTTGCTCTCTGGTTTTTGACTCGGACTGCTTACCTCAATGATTTGGTTTACCCCTGTCTTGGCTTTCCTGGTATTGACCCTGGCTTGTTCACCCACTACGAACTTGGAATACAATGAACCCATTGCTCTACATCCGCGGGCATCTGACCTTGCTTACCCCGTCACTTTAATTCTTCAGGGTGTTTGCTTCTCTTTAATTCTTCAGGGTGTTTGCTTCTCTTTAATTCTTCAGGGTGTTTGCTTTCTCTTTAATTCTTCAGGGTGTTTGCTTTCTCTTTAATTCTTCAGGGTGTTTGCTTCCTCTTTAATTCTTCAGGGTGTTTGCTTCCTCTTTAATTCTTCAGGGTGTTTGCTTTATTCAGGGTGTTTTTTATTTCTCTTGGTCTCTGGTTTTCAAAGACCGCAAATGTTTTCCACATATAACCGACTATGGGTCATTTGAGGTCATTTGAGCTGCTATTCACTGGGCACAAACTCAAACACACACACACACTCCCAGTCTTGGCCAATCTACACGTCCTGGTGTACTGCTACCCTCTACTGGTTAAATGGGAATAACTGACCCTTTCTGTGTGTGTGATTTATAGGTTAAAACTTTAATAAATGTCTTGACTGTGTAGCTCTGGTGAACAGTGTGTGCAGTGTGATCAGGACAAGACACTTCACCTTTCACCTCGATGACATTGATGCACTTTCTGACGAACTTGAACCCAGTGTCATTCAGCTCCACTGGGGAAAGACAGACATTACAAGAATCAATTAGAATCTAGAAACTAGAATCAATTATGTTATGAATAACATTAATTATATAATATTCATTATAATCATCACTTTTTACTTTCAAATGAGTATCTTTCATGTTTCATCTACAGAGTGAAAATGTGAGAACTGTGAGGTTTACGTACTCTCAGCCTGTTTGTGGATGGGAGAATGATATATCTAGCGCGCCAAAGAGAGAACACAAATTACCCAGACATCTGAGACCCCAGAACAGCTCGCACGCACGCACGCACACACACACACACACACACACACACACACACACACACACACGCACACACACACACACACTCACAGTGATATCAGCCATATCAGAATATTATGACCACTGCTGGTTTGGAACGAGCTCAGCCCGGCTTGCCACAGGCGTCACGTGACGGGGTTGGCTGCACGTATAATTAATGATCACACCGGTTGGCTGTAGTAGAGTGCCAAACCATCGTCATGGAGACAGGACATGACTTGCCTGGTTTCCAAAAGGGCATGATGATAGGTTACTATCCTAGCAGACCACACGCACCTGTACGCGTTGGCGTTGTTCCCCAATGGTTCCTATCAACAGGATAACAGCCCACCTCACTGTGCATGGGTCGTGTCCTTCCCTGACCTGCTAACTCAGCCAGTCTCCATCCAGCGGAGCACATCTGGGAAAACTTGGATCGGCAGGTCTGCCGAGCTGACCCACAACCTCACAGTCTGAGGGACCCCAGTCGGAATGGGTACGAGTGCCTCCGGATACCTTCCAGATACAGTCCTGCTATTCCCATTATTAGGTAGGTGGTCATAATATTCAGATATGACTGCGTGAGATAGATATTTTATATATATATATATATATATATATATATATATGGATTAGACTGGATTTTTTATATATATATATATATATATATATATATATATATATATATAAAATCCAGTCTAATCCAATACTATATTTTTATGCATATAGAGAGATGGAGCAAGACAAGGTCCTGGCTTTTATACAGGCAGAGAGGGAGCGAGAGAGAGAGAGAGGGGGGGGAGGGGGAGAGGGAGAGAAAGAGAGAGAGAGAGAGAGAGAGAGAGAGAGAGAGAGAGAGAGCACATTTCTCTATTTCACATCTGTTCTGTGTTGCCTTCAGATTAAAATGTTTGCTACTCAGACTCTGGTATCAGTCTCTGGTAACAGACTATCAGACTCTGGTAACAGACTATCAGACTCTGGTAACAGACTATCAGACTCTGGTATCAGACTCTGTTATCAGACTATGAGACTCTGTTATCAGAATCTGGTATCAGACTACCAGACTCTGGTACCAAGAACTGCCAGAACTCTATGTCCTGTTAATTATTTTTTCTTGTTTTTAACATTTTTTTATTTCTACTTTTACTGTTCAAAGCTTTTAATTACTGTGCACACTTGTGTTTACATATGAAGACATTCTGAACTTTAATATGAGTATTATAAAATGGCATAAAATGTATTTTAATCGTACAAGAGTATTTTAATAACTGATAAAATCAACTCTAATAGTACAACAGTATTATAATTGTCCCAGTTTCCAGTCTGACCCTCCATGTTGTCTGCCCTCTAGTCGACAACCTCATCGTGTTTGTGTTTTGGTTCTTTGCTCCACCCTTCCTCTGCCCATTCGCTCCGCCCCTTAGCCATGTGTTTGTGTTTTGGTTCCTTGCTCCACCCTTCCTCTGCCCATTCGCTCCGCCCCTTAGCCATGTGTTTGTGTTTTGGTTCCTTGCTCCACCCTTCCTCTGCCCATTCGCTCCGCCCCTTAGCCATGTGTTTGTGTTTTGGTTCTTTGCTTCTCCCTTCCTCTGCCCATTCGCTCTGCCCCTTAGCCATGTGTTTGTGTTTTGGTTTCTTGCTCCACCCTTCCTCTGCCCATTCGCTCCGCCCCTTAGCCATGTGTTTGTGTTTTGGTTCCTTGCTCTTGGTCTGTCTACAGTCGTCTGCTCATCTTTAGCCTTATTCTGCTGGTTTTGCATCCCTGTTCTGTTTAGTACTATAGTATTACAGTATTATTGTATAATAGTACTGAAGTGATTTTAATAGTACTGTAATATGATAACATACAACAGTATTGCTTTTAATAGTAGTATATATTTTAACACTACAACCCTATGCCTTATGAATGCACAATAACTGGCCCCAGGCAGGGAGAGCGAACCACAGGCACGCCTGATCCTCCAGGCCTGCAGGTGATGCTAAACAGGCGTCGGCAGTGAAGCTCACCGGCTCTTTTCCATCCATGGCTTCTATCCACTGCTTCCTGCTGGCCTCAGAGGTGGCCTGCAGAGTGACTGTGGGCCTACGGCAAAAGTTACCATAGCAGCAACAGCAACAACAACAACAACAACAACAACAACAACAACAACAATAATGATCAGTAGCTCAGTGGTTCAGGTACTTGGATAAAAGTGTCAGCCAAATGTTGTAAATGTAAACATGTAAATGGAAGCAATAAGGACCAGGAAACTTCCCAGCGGATTCCTCAGGGTGCCCAAGCAGGGGTACCCTGCACTGATCAGGTGAAGACCCAACCTGATTGGTTAAACAGGAGGAACTGGGCGTGCTCCAGGTATGGAACCTTGTGACCTCGTTCACAGTGCCCGTGTCTCACGGCCCAATCGGCGGAGGACTCTCACCTCTCCTGAGTCTCGATGTCGAAGCAGAAACGTTTATCTATGGAGTCCGTCTTACGGCGGATACAGGACTTCACCGTCAACTCTACAGGACCCTGAGAGATAGAGATAGAGAAGAAGAGAGGGAGAAGTAGAAGAAGACAGAGGAAAAGGGGGGACAGAGAGAGACAGAGGGAGAGACGGGGATAGAGGGAGAAACAGAGGGAGAGAGAGAGGGTACTACTTTAATCATTTGCCTTTTCAGTGCTGGACTGCACTGGTTCAGACACAGAGCGAGGGGGACACTGGTCCAGTCACAGGGCGAGGGGGACACTGGTCCAGTCACAGGGCGAGGGGGACACTGGTCCAGTCACAGGGCGAGGGGGACACTGGTCCAGACACAGAGCGAGGGGGACACTGGTCCAGTCACAGACACAGGACAAGGGGGACACTGGTCCAGACACAGGGCGAGGGGGACACTGGTCCAGTCACAGAGCGAGGGGAACACTGGTCCAGTCACAGACACAGGGCGAGGGGGACACTGGTCCAGACACAGACACAGGGCGAGGGGGACACTGGTCCAGACACAGAGCGAGGGGGACACTGGTCCAGACACAGGGCGAGGGGGACACTGGTCCAGACACAGGGCGAGGGGGACACTGGTCCAGACACAGGGCGAGGGGGACACTGGTCCAGACACAGGGCGAGGGGGACACTGGTCCAGTCACAGACACAGGGCGAGGGGGACACTGGTCCAGTCACAGACACAGGGCGAGGGGGACACTGGTCCAGTCACAGACACAGGGCGAGGGGGACACTGGTCCAGTCACAGAGCGAGGGGAACACTGGTCCAGACACAGACACAGGGCGAGGGGGACACTGGTCCAGTCACAGGGCGAGGGGGACACTGGTCCAGTCACAGGGCGAGGGGGACACTGGTCCAGACACAGAGCGAGGGGGACACTGGTCCAGTCACAGAGCGAGGGGGACACTGGTCCAGACACAGGGCGAGGGGGACACTGGTCCAGACACAGGGCGAGGGGGACACTGGTCCAGACACAGAGCGAGGGGGACACTGGTCCAGTCACAGAGCGAGGGGGACACTGGTCCAGACACAGAGCGAGGGGGACACTGGTCCAGTCACAGAGCGAGGGGAACACTGGTCCAGACACAGACACAGGGCGAGGGGGACACTGGTCCAGACACAGAGCGAGGGGAACACTGGTCCAGACACAGACACAGGGCGAGGGGGACACTGGTCCAGTCACAGGGCGAGGGGGACACTGGTCCAGACACAGGGCGAGGGGGACACTGGTCCAGACACAGGGCGAGGGGGACACTGGTCCAGACACAGAGCGAGGGGGACACTGGTCCAGACACAGGGCGAGGGGGACACTGGTCCAGTCACAGGGCGAGGGGGACACTGGTCCAGACACAGGGCGAGGGGGACACTGGTCCAGACACAGGGCGAGGGGGACACTGGTCCAGTCACAGGGCGAGGGGGACACTGGTCCAGTCACAGGGCGAGGGGGACACTGGTCCAGTCACAGGGCGAGGGGGACACTGGTCCAGACACAGGGCGAGGGGGACACTGGTCCAGACACAGAGCGAGGGGGACACTGGTCCAGACACAGAGCGAGGGGGACACTGGTCCAGACACAGGGCGAGGGGGACACTGGTCCAGACACAGAGCGAGGGGGACACTGGTCCAGACAAAGGGCGAGGGGGACACTGGTCTACCTGTTTAGTTGCGGGTTTCTGTTCTGTTGGCAGCATCACCAGCAGTTTACAGTCTTTCATATATTTACAGTAGTATTTCACCCAGGTGACGCCCAGAGCCCCTGAGACAACCATACAGGAGAGAGAGAACAGAGACAGAGGAAGAAACCGTGGTGACACAGACGTCCATACTGGGCATAAGGTTACAGAGGACAGGACTGTAACACACCAACACAATGAAGATCATGGTTATTGCGATTTTTATATGCTTATTGACAGAGAATATACTTGAGATTTGTGGGATTCTTTGGTTGCTTGTTGGTCATCACAAGAGAAATTTCTCATAACAGTCCATGTCTGCTACAGTCCTCCGTTTGGAGTGTCTCCTACAGTCCTCCGTTTGGAGTGTCTCCTACAGTCCTCCGTTTGGAGTGTCTCCTACAGTCCTCCGTTTGGAGTGTCTGCTACAGTCCTCCGTTTGGAGTGTCTGCTACAGTCCTCCGTTTGGAGTGTCTGCTACAGTCCTCCGTTTGGAGTGTCTCCTACACTCTCCTACGGAGGGGTAAAGCAAAGAGGAGCCAAATCCCGTCCCATTTATAAATAAAGTTTTATTTTAAGCTGTTAGGAGATGTGATAAACCTTTTATTTCTGAAAATTTCCTAAGTATTGTGATGTTCCCAAAGTTCATAAAGTTTCCACACAGACACTTATAAGCAATCATAAGGTGTAATAGAGCATGTTTTTTTTTTCATTGTAAACACAATAGTAAAAAATATATATATTATATATATATAAATATAAATGTATACAGTCCTTTTAGAAAGGACACACAAGCTCTTGTAAGCGGTCAGAAGGCGTGGCCAGCGCACATTTCTCCTGTATGTAGAGATGACCCTCAATGGTCAGCTGCTGTCCATGTCTGACCATGACATTGGGCTGCTTCATCCTCTTCATCAGTTCCTCCATCTCCTCCCGCGTGCTCTCAAAGTGGTTACGTGTCTATGGCAACAAGAACAGCATCCACTCCTGGTCAGAACTGGCCAACTATGCGTACAAATCACCCCATGTGGCTGCTCAAAGGCTAACACTTCATAGCTTATAGCTCAGCATGGGGCTGTGGTGCTGTCTCCGTGTGGGATGCGTGAGAAGTTTCTAGAATGTTCTGCAATATTTTCTTACAATTCACACTGGTTCCTTTTGCTTTTCAGTTTGTTTACTGTAACGTTCAAAAGCCAAATGATAACTGAAGACAGCTGGTGTCTGTTGGAGAATGTTGTGGTAGTTGGTGTGTTAAACAATGTTGGTGTGTATAGAGTATGGTGGTGTGTATAGAGTATGGTGGTATTAACTAAATGAACCATAACTCTAAGAGCAGCTGTTTCCAAAGTAACCTGAAAGGTTCAGATCAGTATGAGGAAGTGATGCGTATTAAAAGGAGGAAGCTGATTGGCTCACATTTTGCAGGCTGAGCTGCAGTGCCTGTTTGTATGGTAGGAAGTCTTGGGTCATCTCCACTGTGAGGTTGTTCAGGGTCAAAATGTTCTGCAAGAAAGCCAACACCTGTCTCACGCATGCACGCACGCACACATACAGATTAAGATTAATGTAAGTATTGGACACAAACTATTTTTGCCCTTTTGTCTCTATACATTGAAAAGAAATTTCACACTTGCATAATCCAAAACCTGCATGTGTGTGTGTGTAAGAAACTACACACTCACAGGCTCAACAACATCGAACTTCTTCCTGTCCTGGACCTGCTGGATCTGGTACACGTATTCAACAGATGACTCATAGAACGCTTGTCTCTCCTTATCTAGTTGATCATCAGCCTGCGGATACACACACACACACACACACACACACATACATATATATATACACACACACGTACACACACATTAGATGGTGTTTTCCTGCATATATTAGTTGGTGTTTTCCTGCATATATTAGTTGGTGTTTTCCTGCATATATTAGTTGGTGTTTTCCTGCATATATTAGTTGGTGTTTTCCTGCATATATTAGTTGGTGTTTTCCTGCATGTATTAGTTGGTGTTTCCTGCATGTATTAGTTGGTGTTTCCTGCATGTATTAGTTGGTGTTTCTCTTTGAACCTTTAGTATAGTTCTGCAGAATTCTGTATGCAGGGACTCTCTTGCATGCTATTCCCATCTAGTGGTGTCTGTCTGTCTGTCTCTCCCTCTCTCTCTCTCTTTTTATCTCCATCTCTGCCTCCCTCTCCCTTTCAAATTCAGTTTAAATCACTTTATTGGAATGACAAAATCATATTGTATTGCCAAAGCATTCCTCATAACAGAAGTAGCACATCCCCCCCCCCCACACACACACACACACACACACACACTCACCTCCTGTAGCTGGGACTCCTTCTTTTTGGAGGACAAGTTCAGGTGTTTGTCAAGCTGTGAATAGTACTTCTCACTCTCTTTTTCAAACCTCTTACGGCGCTCCTGAAATACACACACACAGAGACACACACACACACACAGAGACACACACACACACACACACACACACACACACACATACAGACACACACACACACACACACACACACACACACACAGACACACACACACACTTTTTACTTTTATTGTTTTTAGATGAAGTTTTACTGTATTCTGATGAGATCTCTTGTTACCAAGAGGGTGCTCATTGCTCCCCCTAGTGGAACTGAGTGGTTATTGTAACCCTTAAACAGAAGATACCATGATCTTTCTGAGTACACACACACACACACACACACACACACACACACAGACCCATCCACAGCCAAGTACATACACACACACACACACACAGGCCCACCCACCCACAGCCAAGTACACACATGCAAACACACACAAGCAAACACACAATGATCACACTCATATGTTCATATTTAGGGAAAAATGCATATAAATACACAAACACCAAACACTTGGGGTACTGCTCCCCACACACACATGAGATTAATCTGAAATGTGGAATGTTCTGGACTGGCAACCAACCATTTTTCCATGTCTCTTTTTTCCTACCAGTCTGGTGCTTCTCT
>NC_137504.1:33817500-33837500 GCF_041902795.1 Electrophorus electricus | reverse complement strand
AAAGAGAGTCGTCACCTGCCTAACTGCCCCAGATGCCCCTGCTCTCTGAAAGAGAGTCGTCACCTGCCTAACTGCCCCAGATGCCCCTGCTCTCTGAAAGAGAGTCGTCACCTGCCTAACTGCCCCAGATGCCCCTGCTCTCTGAAAGAGAGTCGTCACCTGCCTAACTGCCCCAGATGCCCCTGCTCTCTGAAAGAGAGTCGTCACCTGCCTAACTGCCCCAGATGCCCCTGCTCTCTGAAAGAGAGTCGTCACCTGCCTAACTGCCCCAGATGCCCCTGCTCTCTGAAAGAGAGTCGTCACCTGCCTAACTGCCCCAGATGCCCCTGCTCTCTGGGCAGCTGGGCCTGTGCTCTCTAAGCATATAAATAAAGTGCTTCTTTGCTTAATTTTTTAGAGCAATGAAAATATGAATGAGGTTCCTTGTTTGTGTCAGTGAGGGGATTTCTCAGTATTTCTCAGTTTCCTCTTTCTGTTTCTCGTATCTCGTTGGATCTCTCTCATGCTGTTTTGGTTTGCCAATGCGGTACGGTACCATTCAAAGGAAACAAATCACAGCCACTTAGCCCTGCCATGTGACCTCGGAGTTAGACAATGGATTTGAGCGCAACAGTGCTTACAGCTACAAATAAATGACTGCAAATAGATAGAAAATACATACATACATACATACATACACACACGTACACATACATACACACACACACACACACATACACACGTACATACACACACACACACATACATACATACACACACACACGTACACATACGTACACACACACATACGTACATGCACACACGCACACATACATGCACACACGCACACATACATGCACACACGCACACATACATGCACACACGCACACATACATGCACACACGCGCACACACACACATACACACACACGCATACATACACGTGCATATACACACACGTACATACACATACATGCATGCATGCACATACATGCATGCATACACATACATGCATGCATACACATACATGCATGCATACACACACACACGTACATACACATACATATGCATACACACACACGCAAATGCGTACACACACACGTACATACACACAAACGTACATACACACACACGTACATACAAACACACGTACATACACATACATGCATGCATACACACACACACACGTACACACACATACATGCATGCACACACACATGCATGCATACACACACGTACATACACATACATGCATACACACACACACGTACATACACATGCATGCATACACACACACGTACATACACATGCATGCATACACACACACGTACATACACATGCATGCATACACACACGTACATACACACACGTACATACACATGCATGCATGCATACACACACATGTACATACACATGCATGCATACACACACGTATACACGTACATACACATGCATGCATACACACACGTACATACACACACACGTACATACACATGCATGCATACACACACGTACATACACGTACATACACATGCATGCATACACACACGTACATACACACACACGTACATACACATGCATGCATGCATACACACACACGTACACACACATACATGCATGCATACACACACACACACATACATACACATACATGCATGCATACACACACACGTACACACACACATGCATACACACACGTACACACACAAACACACACGTACACACACACAAACACACACACATACATGCATGCATACACATACATGCATGCATACACACACACACGCATACATTTCAAGTTTCAAGTTATTTGTCACATATACAGTATAACTCTCAGTGAAATGGTTTGAGAGTGCTCTGTCCAAACAGGAAAAAAAAAAACAGGGGTGCATAGAGAAATATAGATATTCTATATATATACAAAATATATTAACAATGTATGTACAATATATGCATATTATGTTTATATACACAATGTACAACGTATATATGGATATGTACACAATGTACAGTTCCATCTTACAATTGATCATATTTACATGCATGCATACACACACACACACAAATACACATGCATGCATACACACACACGTACATACACATGCATGCATACACACACGTACATACACATGCATGCATACACGACACATGCATACACACGTACATACATACACACACACGTACATACATACACATACATACATGCATACACACAAACACACATGCATACACACACACACATATATACACATACATGCATACACACACACATACATACACACACACATACACACACGCGTATATACACATACATGCATACACACATGTACATACACGCATACACACACACAAACACACGTACATACACATACATACATGTGCCTACTGTAATAACATTGACTGAAAATATCCAGTGTGATTACTAACACAATTGTATTTTATGGAGAAATAAGTGCTCATTCACCAATTCAGACTTTATTATTATCACTTTTTTCATTGTTATTATTGTCTATTTATTTTCTCTCTTTATTCTGCTCCTTCTTGTTGATATTGTTACTATTGCGATGTCCAGTGTTGACCAGAAGAGAATGCCCCACCTTTGAGTCTTGGTTCCTCTCAAGGTTCCTTCCTCCTGCTTTAGGGAGTTTTTTTTATCACCACTGTTTTCTTTTTGCTCACTGGGTCTTGGACCCAAACATCTGTAAAACTGCTTTGTGACAGCTGTCATAAACAGCGCTATATAAATAAAGGTGTCTTCACTTGATTTGACCATCACTTGTGGTCGGATGTTTGCATGTTACACAGCAACGCATCTTTTTTCCTCTCTGTTAAATGTCATGATTAATGCCAAGGTGGCAAAACCAAACAAAAAAAATGTGCACATCACATGACCACATTCAGCCGGACGAATAATTCTCGCATGGACCATCTTCCTCATATTGTTCATCTGTAGGAGAGTAAAGGTGGTGTGACCCCACCATACTCGCCTGGAGAAGCAGGTGTGGAGCACTGCACAACCCATGGGAATCCACCAAGTCCTGTCTAAACTCCATTTCCCAGCATGCCATGTGATTATTGTTATGCATGGTGTATTTCAGCAAAAGCAACTACACAAAGTATAGCAGAGAAAGTGCCTCTTGTGCTGTGCAGTCACATGACAGGTGTTCTTCCTGTTTCACAGACGCTGCTCTGTGACGGGATGATTTTACTTCAAAGAGAAAGAAAGTGTCAGGGAGCAGAGATAATGCTTTGTGAAGTGGACACCATCACTGTATCACTGACCTCAGTACAGCGTGTGTCCAAAAACAGGGTCCAGTGACTGATGACCCACGAGGGACATCTTCCTAAAACAGAGTAGGCTTGAAGCCTCCAACATCTGTACTGCACCACTACATTCTGGGAAATGAAGTCCAGTCTGTTCTGCGGTCGGCATGGCTTTACAAGAGTCGGTTATGGTTTGGTTAGGATGAGGAACCTCTGGATTCAGTCCTAGATGACAGTTTAGGGAACTGAACACAGACCCAGTTATATTTATATGACTGATATGAACCATTTTACTGCGCTGAAACGATTCTTACACACATGATCTAATGCAAGTGTGCGTTTCCCCCTGAGGTCTGACGTCCGACGTCCATGCACCGTTCCAAAAGCCCTTATATACCGACAAAGACGTGAAAACAGACCACGTTCCTGTCACGAGCCTACCTGAAACGCAGCACGCGTGCCTTCGGTATTATCGGTAGACCCTGCATGACACGCTGCATGCATTATCGTTATTTCTTTGCCAGGGAAGGATGAACACATGCAAACCTTAAACTAGGATTATGTTCCTTAAACCAGGACAGCTTTGAACTGCCAATCGCTCACGAGATCTCAAAGACCGAAGATATGACGAGCAAAGGGACAGTGAGCGGAAGTGAAGAGTGGCTCGTGGGACCGGCCGGGCTGAGCCCCACGCTCTACAGGAGAAACACAAGGACCTGCGGTCTGATCAGCGAAGTCTGGTGACACGGGCGTGGACAATTAGCAAGAGATGTGCAATGTGGCCTTCATCCATGAAGCGCATCATAGCCTAGTCTAACCACCAAGGATCACACATGCGCCGGTCACGCAGGAGATGGCCAGCTCGCCAACAGCAGCAGCGTGTCTCCAGGACCCCGGCCCGGGCGGCCCGGGCGGCGTCAGACCTCCCCGCTCCGCAGGCGTGCCAGACGCACTCCTTACCTCTTATGGCGGTGATGACGTTGTTCCCGTCCTTGATCAGATCCTTCAGGAACTTGCTCGTCCTCTCCAGTTCGGCTTCATAGCATTTCAGCCGTTCCCTGAAATCCGGGCTGTCCGTGTAGCAGTCGCTGAACTCCAGCGGGGGATGCCCCATGCTCGCGCCTCTGGGCACGCGATCAATAACGGGAGGGAGGACCGGGGCTATGCGCGCTCGGCGCGGCGTCCGGGCGGCGTAACGCGGGGACCACAACGATCCCAGAAAGTTCAGAAATCAGATCTCGACTCCGAACGAGCTCAGCAAAGGTTTTTGCCTGTTTGTTTTGTTTTTCCCACGTTCGCTGAACCTCGCCAAAAACGGACTCTCGTTGCAGAGTGCACGAGACCAGCAGGCTGACGTCTCCGCGCGCTGTTCCCGGAGGTCTTCCGATGAAGTTTGACGTAATCCCAGTAGCTAAACATAAATAAAAACGACGTACTGGGATTTTAGCGATTCCAGCCGACTAACCAGCTTGCACACTTCTTTGTCGCGGGAGATCTGGAGGATTGTCAAGTGCGGGAAGGGCTAGGAAAGCGAAAAATCCCTCCCACACGCGCAGCGCCTTAAAGAGACAGGTCACCAAACCCGCGGCCTGCGACACAAACGAGCCTTTTGTGGTGTACAGTAACCCACAAGACACACCACACGCACCATCTTATTTGTGTATTGCACTGAGATCGGGTTTTTACTCGGTTGCATGCGCTAGGCGCTCGTGCTCCCCCCGACGCCCGTGGTAGTCGTCCAGCAGAAGAACACGGGTTAAAGCGCGCGCCTGCATGGCGCATGCTACGCTCGGAAAGCGATGACCACGGCGAGCTCAGCACGCCGCCTTAGGCTAGACGCGTGAACGTGCAGGGCGTTGTGCTGCACTAGCGTCCGTTCACTAACCCATAGGAAGCCCTGTTTCTGCGTTGGGTAGAGCCTATCATCGAGAGATGCAAATAAGTCTGGGTAGATCTGCACGGAGTATGCTTAAATATCACACGTGCCCTTATTCAAACACACATATTGCTGTATGTGTGAGTAAGCTGGAACTCTGGTCAGTAAGCATGATAAACCTGAATGAATGTGTGGCGTGTCTCAGTCACACCCATTACAGCAGAGAGCCAGCAACACACCAGCCCTGCATGTATATTACTGTCAAAGGTTCCCAGACAGCTCTCTCTGACAGCATTACATTCACATTCACATTTACAGCATTTAGCAGACGCTCTTATCCAGAGAGACTTACAAAAGTGCTTTGTCATTTCCTCACAGAGCACATCCTAGTACAGTATGTTACAGTCCAAGATACCAGTGAACTAGAATACTGTAGAATACAGGGATGAATGCTGATACCTAGAAGTGCAAATACATAAGGTCTATCTTAAACAATGATAAGTGCTATAAACAATAAGTGCTAGAGTTTGTTAAAAAGCATAAATAATGCTCTACAATAAGTACTAAATTGGTCAGTCAATAAGGGAGCAGTGTCAGTTGTCCTTTAAATATTCTGCAAATAGATGCATACATTTACAGCATTTAGCTGACGCTTTTATCCAAAGTGACTTACAGTTATGACCAAATACAATTCAAACCAGTTGTCAAGTACCTTAACCACTGAGCTACCTGTCGGGGATGTCTACAGCTGTCTCAGAGGTCTGAGATCTCTCCCCGACATCTGAAGCACTCTCCTGACCCAGAGTCCCCTCAGGCAGATACTGTTCTGCTGGCACTAAACCTGCTGTAGTCCAAAGAGCTGGGCGAGATGGCTCAGTGTTTTCTGCTCATCTGACTGAATGTCTGTTTAGTTGCGTCACACTTTTATTAGCCTTTTTTCCAGCTTTCTTTTTTCTACTGCCAACACACATTTTGTGTAATCACGTCACATTTTTTCAGATGACTGAACACAAAAGTAAAAACTCAGTTGTATCCAGAAATGCATCACAAACTGTTAGAAGCCAACAGCTGAATCAGAACCATGTGAACTTTGCACAGAATGAAACTTTGTCATCAAAACACACAAATATGCAGCAAATACATAAACACTGCTGGTGCCTTCTTGACACTAGAACAATCAACAGAAACAGTTGTAGCCAAAGTTAAGATGTTCTGATGAATAAATTACAAACCTTAACTGAATGAACTGATGAATAGGACAATATACCTGCATAGAGTAAACAGGACAATATACCTTCATAGAGTAAACAGGACAATATACCTGCATAGAGTAAACAGGACAATATACCTACATAGAGTAAACAGGACAATATACCTGTATAGAGTAAACAGGACAATACACATGTATAAAGAAAACAGGACAATACACATGTATAAAGGAAACAGGACAATATACCTGTATAGAGTAAACAGGACAATACACCTGTATAAAGAAAACAGGACAATATACCTGTATAAAGGAAACAGGACAATATACCTGTATAGAGTAAACAAGACAATATATTTATATAAAGGAAACAGGACAATATACCTGTATAAAGGAAACAGGACAATATACCAGTATAAAGGAAACAGGAAAATATACCTGTATAGAGTAAACAGGACAATACACCTGTATAAAGAAAACAGGACAATACACCTGTATAAAGGAAACAGGACAATATACCTGTATAGAGTAAACAAGACAACTGTGGATATAGACAAACACTAAGTGTTTGACTTTTATTCATCAGCTGCAAATGCTATTCTGCAACCTTTCAAACCTCTCACCTCAAAGATTACTCCAAAAAGTAAAAGACAAACGTTCTCAGTTCCTCTCCCTGAGGTCTGGGAGCTTGAGGGTCCTGTGTAGTATCTCTGCTGATCCCAGGACTGCACTCTTTTGGACGGAGATCTCAGATGTTGTTCCTGGGATCTGTTGGAGTCATTCTCCCAGATTGGGGGTCACAGCCCTTAGTACTCCAGTTACCACGGGAACCACAGTCTTTTCCAACTCTTCTCTCAGCTCATGTTATTTCTCCAGCTTTTGGTGTTCCTTGTTCCTGATGTTTCTATCACTCTGGATCACGACCTCTCTCACTGCAACCCTCTTCTGCTGTTTGTCCATCGCTCCTGTGTCTGCTTGGTTGTCTATATCTGGAAGTCCCACAGGATCTTAGCAAGGTCATTCTCTGCATTTGGTGTTGTATCCCACTTTGACCTTGGAACGTCCAGCCTGTACTCAGCACAGATGTTCATGTTTACTATCCCAGCCACTCGGTTATGGTGTTCCCTGGGCCCTCTGCCTGCTGGCATCTTGCATCCTGCTGTTATGTGCTGGATTGTCTCAGGGGCATCTTTGCACATCTGGGATCCAGCCTGGTGTGGTAGATCCAGCTTTTATTGATTTTGTATGAACGAAAGTGTGAATCTATCATCTTCAGTAGAGCGATGGAAACTGACGCTATTCCAAATGACCACACAAGACCTCTCTGGACTTCCCTGTTGTTTATGTTGCAGTGCCATCATCACCCATAACATCTCTTAAGACCTCCCAGACCCCTGCTCCCTAGTCCTAGGTGATTAGCGGTGACGTCAACGTTTAGACAGAGGACACAAATGAGTTTTTAGCAGATCTGCAAATATGAATGTTTCACGGCCTTGCGTGCGCACTTCTGCAAAAGCAGTGACCAGTAAGCCAACTGGGGTAAAGCTCTGAGTCGTTTTCTGAAGCATCAGTTTGTAGTGCGTCAGCAGTTCAAACACGTGAACAAGTTTGTGTCGCGTTGGCGCGGCTGACGTTATCCCGCGGTGACGTAGGCACATCCGTGTTGGTCGCGAGCGATGGCGGAGGTCGAGGAGCTGAACAAACCCCTGGTGAGAAACGCGGCTCTCTAACGACGCTGCGACGACTCCGGATGCGTTTGTCAGGGACTTTACTGCTGTGTTTGTTCTGTAGTGAAGGTCTGCGCTGCCATAGCACTTCAGGAGCGTTAACCTACGTCTAATACCACAGCTGTGGTAGCCAACCTAGCCGTTAGCTCTAGTTTAGCGCGCTGGCTAACCCTTTACTGGGGCTTACTGGGACTTACTGGTAGTCTGGTTTTTGATCTAATTCGCTGAATCCAAACGGTTGGTCTCTTTTTTTCTTGCCAGCGTGTGTCCTTTCGCCTGCGAGTCGGTTCACGACTGATGTGTTTAACTAACGTAAAGCTGTGCTGGTTGTGGGCTGTTATCATCAGAACATCTCCATTTATTAAATAATGAAGAATAACAATGAAATACCGCGCCCTGCGATAGCATGACGTGTTGTTTACCCAACTCAGTGCTTTTATATATATATATATATATATATATATATATATATATATATATATGTGTGTGTGTGTGTGTAGTTTGCAGGCTTGTCCGACGTGTCCATAGCAGAGGACATTCCAGTGGAGGGAGACATCACTGTGCCCCTAAGCTCACACGGCGTGGACGATGAGGTCTCTACTCTGGACGAACCAGTGAAGGACACCATTGTAAGCTTCCTGTCACTAACGGCAGCATTTGCACAACCCTGCTCATCTTGTTTGTTCTTACTCAGAAGGCACATGGGAAAAACCAAGGCACCTTTCAGTCAGGGTTCAGAAAGTGCAGGATTCGTTTGCCTTATGCTAGATGTGTTTGTAAAGCCATATATGTTATCACAAGTGTAGAACTGATCACAGCGTGGTTTGCTGAGTGGTTTGTGTCTTTTTACTGAGTGAAGCCACGGTGTGTGTGTGTGTGTGTGTTTGTTTTGCAGCTGAGGGATTTGCGAGCAGTGGGGCAAAAGTTTGTCCATGTGATGTATCCCAAGGAGAGCTCCGCTTTGCTCAGAGACTGTGAGTGTGTGAAGACGCTTGTATGTCAGTGTATGTGTGTGAAGTCCACAAGGTTTCCAGGGAAACGGGGCCTTTTAGACAGGCATCCTTCATCGGCTGTGCGAGCTCATACACCCACACACACACATATATATTATATTACATAGTTGTATGATGTCACACTGATCAGCTCAGCTCTTCTGATCTTTCAGACAGTTTCAGTAGTATTGACTTATTGTACGTGTGTGTGTGTGTGTGTGTGTGTGTGTCTCCTCTATAGGGGACCTATGGGGACCTCTTCTGCTGTGTGTTAGCCTGGCACTGTAAGTGATTCAGACAGATTTATCCACAACATCATAATACTGAGTCTGAAGTTCTCCAGTACTGGGGAGTAGGACCTTAGTTCATGGGGCAGTAGAGACTGGTGTCTCACAAGCTGTGTGTGTGTGTGTGTGTGTGTGTGTGTGTGTGTGTGTGTGTGTGTGTGTGTGTGTGTCAGGATGCTGCAGGGTAGCGCCGCTGATAATCAGAATGACAGTGGGCCCCAGTTTGCTGAGGTCTTCGTCATCATCTGGTTTGGGTCCATCATCATCACTCTCAACTCCAAGCTGCTGGGCGGAACCATGTGAGTGGCCAATCAGATTCAGTTGCATCAGCATTACTGACCAATTAGAGGCAAGGCCTTGTGGCCCAGCAAAGTGTCATTTTGAATTTCTCTCTGTCCTCTCTCACACACACACAGGTGCATTCATTATGTTCTTGCGCTGATGTGTATTGGGCACACCTGTATTGCGCTACTGGCTTCTCATCTTCTCTTCCTCACTCCGTGTGTGTGTGTGTGTGTGTGTGTGTGTGTGTGTGTGTGTAGCTCTTTCTTCCAGAGTCTGTGTGTGCTGGGGTACTGTATTCTCCCGCTGACGGTGGCCATGTTGGTGTGTAGACTCGTGCTGCTTGGCTCCGCCGGATCAGTTAGCTTTATCATCCGGCTGGTCGTAGTCACTGCCTCCTTCTGCTGGTCCACGTTTGGTAAGAACCAGAAAACACCCTGACACACACCTGTACTCACCTGTCAATTTAACACGCATGCATTTGAACCTTAGGACAAAAGAAGACAAGATTATCTGCACAGCACTTTTTAGTCACAGAGACCTTAGACCAATGTAAAAGTTGTGTAAGACACAGTCCGTTTAAATGGAAAATGGAAATATTCAAAATTAGAGGCAATATACATTAAAGAACACAAATTACTAGAATATAAACAGAAAGGTAATTTGGATAAGAAAAAAATATATGTTTATAAATGTTGTTTAAAATAAAATATAATAATGCTGTGCATAAAATCACAGACAGCCAATAAGAGCCAGTGAATCACATTTAGTAGCTTTAAGGATCTTGATGCATTTACAACTGTGGTACTGAACAAAGCTATTTCTCTTGCACATACTGTACACACAACTAATGACATTCTAGGTTAAAGGATGTCTGCGATTAATGTTTTCAAACCTCTCCCAGAATATGACATTCTGGATTGGTTTAGTTAATCTGTAGATATTGTTAAAAGGTGAGATTTAATGTCCCCTAATCCCAGAGCCCTCATTCTGTCTAGGATGTGAGAGTGTAGCTGGCCAGCAGATGGCAGTATAGTGTCACGCACAGATCCCAGCAGCTTGCTGTCTGACTCTTTATGCTTGGAGCACTGCTGTGTCCCTCCTCTGTGATCTGTAAGGAATCTGATGTTGGAATGGCAGTGCTGGTCTCTCGATCGCTGTTGCCGTGGTAGCTGTGACCACCGTCCTGAGACACACACTCGGACATTTCTGTAAGAAGAGAGTGCAAACAATGCATTTCATCCTGAAACCACTTCTTAACTCTGTGTGTGTGTGTGTGTGTGTGTGTGTGTGTGTGTGTGTGTGTGTGTCTCTCTCTCTCTCTCTCTCTGTGTGCAGCTTCCACGGCCTTCCTTGCAGACAGTCAGCCGCCCAATCGCAAGGCCTTGGTAGTCTACCCGGTGTTCCTCTTCTACTTTGTGATTGGCTGGATGATTCTGACATTTTCTCCCTCCCACTAACATTGGCCAATCACTTCAGTGGACATGAACTGAAAGTCCTTTGGCCTCACCGTGGTGACCAGCAGGCCAGTTGAGAGCTGGTCTGTGATTGGTTTGGACCAAGGGACGGGGCAGGCCATCCTGGTCCTCTCTTAGCTCGTCAGGCAACCTCTCTTACAGCTCTCCTGGTTCCCCCGTTCTTTTGGTTGGCTGAACAGATGAAAGGAAGGAGAAAAGACTCCGTCTTGTGATGAATGCAACTTTCCATTTGTATAATGGCCCACTACTTTACATCCTCATGTTAATCAGTAAAAAGTGTGGGTGTGAGTGACTGAGTGTGTAAATGTAGGTCAGTAATGTTTGAGAATAAGCCCACACTTCTCATTCTGTCATGATTTCATTTATAAACCCTCCTCACCTCACTCCACAGAACCAGCGAGTGCATTGTGCACGTGTGAAATGCCTCTATGACGTAACGGCGTGACTACTGTGTGGTGTAGGGCTCTTCTCTCTAGGAGGGGCATCACATGGGCTAAATGTGTGTGAACTTGTGTTATAAACCATGGCATGTTGTGAACGGTGTCGGTGTGAGTGGGAGACGGAGGGTCCACTCAGTTGGGCGTTGGTGACCGCGGGCAGTGTGTATTTCAAAGCTTCTGCCGCCAGCTAAAATGACACGCACATGCGTCACTCTGTCCTCACACAGCTCCTGCTCTCTTGTGTGTATACAGCATCCAGCCGAGACGCCTCAAATATGCGTTTATTTATCCTCGTGATCTAATATGCGTTTTCCCTCGATAAGCTGCTGTGGTTCCGTCATATTTCTTTGTTCTGCAGACGTTTGTGAACCTTGTAGTGAGTTTAGGGTGAAGGGTGGGTGATACCATCCTAGATGGATTTAGTTTTACACAAAATATAAGGAAATCACTGGTTATCAAAGATTAAAAACATATTTCTTGTGCTTTTTTTTCACAGCGAGTCTGAGGTTTTCAGAAGGCATCACCCATAGTCTTGTTTCAGTTCAGTCGTTTGTCAGTATGTTTAGTGTGGAGAAGTGGTACCAGGGAAAGTGGAGCCCCTCCGTTAGCAGACTACTGCTGCACACTGAAGAGGGATTTATGTGAGGACAAACATGTAGAACTACGCTTGTACATATTTTAAATGTAATAACAGCCTTATTTATGACTAATATAGAATAATTGTAAAATGCATTGCCATGTCATTGCCATGATTGATGGAAATTAGTATAAAAACAATCAAATGTAACGTAAAAAGAGCTATAGGGTCCAAATATTTTGGAACTAAAATAGCTGAAATGGTAGTATCCTATATGCATCGGTTCCTGTCTGACTTCCTCTGATCAGCCATAACAATAAAACCTACCTTACACTGTCCCATTTTCAATGTTTACCAAAAGAAAAATGTTGCGATTGATTATTATTTCAACCTCAGATTTCATGGCTTTGGATCATTTCCTGTGAAGAACATATAACACATTTTTAATGACTTCACACTGTACACCCCCCTACACAATTATATTACAAAGGTGGTTTTCAGGTCCTCTGGACCCACAGGTAATAAATGTGACCTCCTACATGACCTTCTCTTAGTGTCTGTGCTTCTGTTTGTGTTTGTAGTGTGTGTGAGTGTGTGTTTGTAGTGTGTTTGTGTGTGTGTAGTGCGTGTGTGTGTGTTTGTAGTGTGTGTGTGTTCATGTACGAGGTCCTGCTCTTCATAGACAAGACTGCAGTATGGTTCTATTCAAGCTGTCTGCTCCTACATTCCCGCACATTATAGCCTCTGTTTTGCAGGAATTATTGTACGTTTTCTCACACTCCTCAAAATTGGAGGTGGCGTATAACCAGTAAATATCTGCATGTGTGGCTAGGCATAGCAGTTGATCAAGATGGCAAAAAGGTTCTCTGCTCAGAAGGCCTTAGAAACTATTTTTGAAGAGGAAGAATTTTCTGAATTTGAAGATAACATTTCTGTCAATTCAAAGTCTGACAGTGAGTCTGAAGAGGATGAAACTGAACTTGAACCACCTTCAAAACGAAGAAGGCAGCAACCAGCCTCAGGACCAGCCCATCAGGCAGGGCCAGCCTCAGGACCAGCCCATCAGCCAGGGCTAGCTACAGGACCAGCCCATCAGCAGCCCACTGCAGGACCAGCCCAACAGCAGTCAGAACATCAGTAGCTAGCATGTGGAGAAATATGGATGTCAAATGGTCAAACTGAATGGTCTCCTCGGCCAAAGAAAGAGCCAGCCTGCAGGTCTGCCGATGTGATAAAGATGCAACCAGGGCCAACACGGATGGCAGTTACTCATGTTCAGGACAATGAGTCTTCTTTTGAGCTTTTCATACCAGATGACATCCAGAAAATTATTCTGGATTGCACCAATTTAGAGGGAAGGCGTGTTTTTCGAGAGGGTTGGAAGGATATGAACCAAACCCATTTACGTGCATACCTTGGGCTTCTTATCCTTGCTGGAGTTTTCTGATCCAAAGGGGAATCCACAGAATCCCTGTGGGATGCAGAAACTGGCAGAGACCTGTTCCGTGCCACAATGTCTCTAGAAAACCTTTAAATAAATTTCTAGGATTAACCGCTTTGATAACCAAAATGACAGACCAGCTCGGTGGCAGAGAGACAAGCTAGCTGCCATCAGAACAGTATGGGACAAGTGGGTGCACCGCCCCCTGTTTTACAACCCTGACCCCAATGTCCCTGCTGATGAGCAGCTGCTGCCCCTTCAGGCAATACATACCATCTAAACCCGCAAAATACGGAATCAAGATCTGGGCTGCCTGTGGTGCTGTGTCATCATATGCATGGGACAATACACATGCATTAAGTGCAGGAAATACATATGCAACACGCATAGAGAAAAGCTCTGCCCCACATGTGTTTTATAGGATGGCATGTGATGTTATGTGTTCACTGGGGCTGATGTTTTTTATACTGACACGTGTTCAGTTTCTTAACATTGTCTCATTTAGACTCTAAATAAACATGTTTTCCACCCATATGCTGGTACTTAGTTTTCCTTTTTTTCGTTTATAAATATGATTTAAAAGGTTTTATTATTTTTATATCCTATTGACTTTATATCCTGTCTTTATTGCTAGTATTTGTCATAAGGAAACCATCTGGTATTTTTATTACATAAATTGTTATGGTTGTATTGATTTAGAAACCCAATAATGCAGTGGGTCCACCAGATGGGCAAACATTGGCTGAGTAACAAAAATATGAACACCACACAAGGGTTAAACACCCTGAGCAGTTTCTGCCATGTGACAGGGTGTGATATCCTGCTGAGAAACTCCACTCTCATTAGAGAACACCGCATGGTCTGTAAGTATTTAGGTAGGTGTTCCGCTACCATGGAGGGGCAAACGTGGTCTGTAAGTATTTAAGTAGGTGTTTTGCTACCACGGAGGGGTGAACGTGGGCTGTAAGTGTTTAGGTAGGTGTTCCACTACCATAGAGGGGTGAACATGGGCTGTAAGTGTTTAGGAAGAGAAGGAGCAGGATGTACTACGGGCAGAGGACACAGCCGGCAGACGTGTGTGATTCTCTGGTCAGTGTTCTGCTGGGTCCTGGAGTTCATGTGGATGTTACTTTGACACAGAACACCTACCTAAACACTTACAGACCACGTTCACCCCTCCATGGTAGCAGAACACCTAGCTAAACACTTACAGACCACGTTCACCCCTCCATGGTAGCAGAACACCTACCTAACACTTACAGACCACGTTCACCCCTCCATGGTAGCAGAACACCTACCTAAACACTTACCCCTCCATGGTAGCAGAACACCTACCTAAACACTTACAGGCCACGTTTACCCCTCCATGGTAGCAGAACACCTACCTAAACACTTACAGGCCACGTTTACCCCTCCATGGTAGCGGAATACCTACCTAAACACTTACAGGCCACGTTTACCTCTCCATGGTAGCGGAACACCTACCTAAACACTTACAGGCCACGTTTACCCCTCCATGGTAGCAGAACACCTAGCTAAACACTTACAGACCACGTTCACCCCTCCATGGTAGCAGAACACCTACCTAAACACTTACCCCTCCATGGTAGCAGAACACCTACCTAAACACTTACAGGCCACGTTTACCCCTCCATGGTAGCAGAACACCTACCTAAACACTTACAGGCCACGTTTACCCCTCCATGGTAGCGGAACACCTACCTAAACACTTACAGGCCACGTTTACCTCTCCATGGTAGCGGAACACCTACCTAAACACTTACAGGCCACGTTTACCCCTCCATGGTAGCAGAACACCTACCTAAACACTTACAGGCCACGTTTACCCCTCCATGGTAGCAGAACACCTACCCCACACTTAAGTGACACACACACACTTGGAGGTCCACATGATGTAAAAGAAAATGTCTCATCAGACTAGGTCACCTTCCACTGTTTTAGTTCCGATACTCACGTGTCCGTTGTAGATGCTTTCAGTAGTGGGCAGGGGTCAGCATGGACACTCAGACTAATGTGACTACACAGCCCCAAATGCTCAGGTGCGATGCGTTGTGTCTTCTGACACCTTTTATGGTCTGTGTGAACGTTTCCAGCAGTTTGTACCACTGTAGCCCTTCTGTGAGATCAGACCAGACGGCTCTTCGATGCCCACATACGTCGGTGAGCCTTGGGCGTCCGTGACTCTGATTGGTTGTTTGGTTGTCCTTCCTTCGACCACTTTTAGTAGGTACTAACCACTGCACACCAGGATCACCCCACGAGACCTGCTGGTGTGGAGACGCTTTGATCCAGCCGTCCAGCCGTCACAGTTTGGTCCTTGACAGAGTCGCTCACATCCTCACAGTTGCCCGGGTTTCCAATACATCATCAGACTGTTCCCGTGCTGCCTGGTATAACCGAGTCCTTGACCTGTGCCATCGAGGGCGTTCACCTGTCTGTGGTTTTAATGTGGTGGCAGATTGGTGCATCTTCCTGTGTTTTTAGAATCTAGTAATAAAAATTGTAATAACAGTGACATCCGTGATTTATATTTTGGATATGATCTGTTTTATGATGTCTTCTCAAGATACTGTCCAAACTGACTGGTTCACTTCTCCTAATGGTCAGTGTTTCATGATGTAATCCTTCCAGTTTCAGCACTGAGAACATATTCTGTTCCTGACAGAGTTCAGCAGTGTACGTGGTCTCTCTACAGCATTGGTAGATCTCTTATGTGTAGAGGAACCCTCCTGAGATATCAATGGTCTCTCCCTACGACATATACTGTACCTCTGAAGTGTGTGAAGTCTGTCGTGTCTTTCAGGGTTTGTGGAAGTGTCCGTCTGTGTGAAGGGGAGATTATAGAGTCTCCTGCATGTGGGTGTGTGCGTGTGAATAAGTACATGAGGAGCTTCTCCAGATGTTAAAGATTCTGGAACTGGGCAAAGTGACAACCACCCACCTATGACAGAGTAATCGCTTGTGTGTGTGTGTGTGTGTGTGTGTGTGTGTGTGTGTGTGTGTGTGTGTGTGTGTGTGTGTGTGTGTGTAATCATGAGCTGATCTTCCCTGTCATGTTGAAATCATTATGTTATAGACTGGGCATGCATCTTCTCTCTTAGTTACAGACAGACAGAAAGACAGTCAGAGACAGGCAGAGAGACAGACAGGCAGAGAGACAGACAGGCAGAGAGACCGACAGGCAGAGAGACAGACAGGCAGAGAGACAGACAGGCAGAGAGACAGACAGGCAGAGAGACAGACAGGCAGAGAGACCGACAGGCAGAGAGACAGACAGGCAGAGAGACAGACAGGCAGAGAGACCGACAGCTCTCCTCTTGTGGGGTGAAACGTAGCGTTTCTCTCCACCCTGGTGGTAGTCGTCTATTAATCAGGACGCGTCTCTCTGTGATTCCTGTAATTATAACCAGCCCTCTCACGCCTCTGCAGGCAGCTTTAAATAGCTGCCTGCATCTTTAGGACTAGGAAAGATCCGGAAGGGAAGCGTTTATAGCTGTCATTTTTCTCCTTTCTCCCTCTTAAAACAAAAACAAAAAACCCTTTGAATCTTTTTAGACTCTTTGCTAGCACAAAGCCATCACAAACACTGAGCAGGTCTAACTGGGAACAGGGCCATGTGCGCATTCATGTTTGCTTTTTTATCAATGCCTTTCTTTTAAATCCAGATGCATTTCTTAAAATCTAATAATGTGATTGCTCTTAGATGTGTTTTGAACAATGGCCTTTATTGTCTGTTGGGCAGTAGACTGGCAGTCCCAGCTCACACCTCTCTGGTCTAACGCTCGCAAAACAACAGGAAATGAATCTGTAACCATCACACACAATGAATTCTCAATTCATCCCAATTGCTCTGGACGAGAAGACATCAAAGACATTAAGAGCTTGTGGGATACAGCCCAGACTACATCAGCATATCAATGCAAACAGAATCCCTGTAGGTTCGAGATCCACTGTATTTCATGTCTTGGCTGTGAATTATTTCTGAATTCAACATAATTTGCCATCCTTAGCATGATAATAATGTTCAGACATTTACAGTGAATATTGGCTATGACTGAAATATCCAACTCGGTACAGTATGGTGCATGCTGCACTCAGTATATACTGTGTGCTGCATACTGGTGCCTGTAGTAGTATGCAGTATACACTCCAGTATACACATTACAAGGTCACCTGAACATATTTGGGAAATCCTACCCCGAGTAGTGCGTCATTCGGGCATCTTTCTTACACACAGACAGTATACGAGTAGTATGTTTAGTCTATTTCAAACACATCTGTTATGTTGGAAAATAATTCTAGGAGTGAAAGTTGTAAGGTAGCACGACTGGCAGGTCATTCCGGACAGAGCGCGCAGGAAGGGTTTGACAGGTGATCATTTTGTCACCATCATGCCATCCGCTGTCTTTGGCTAGTATGCGCTGGTTTTGTGCACTTTCCTTAATTCTCACAGCAAAAGTGACGACAGCGTAATTGTCGGTGGACAGTGCGTTTCTCGGTGCCTTGACAGTAGGGATGACAATGTCCCAAAAAAGCATGGATGCGAGTTCGAGCGATATGTAAGTGGTGCATGTCCAAGCAGAATTTCCATCATGTTTGTGGATTATGGTATGTTATGTTTATTTCTCCTTGTACGTGTGGGAAAAGCCATCCTGTGTGATGAGATTGCAAGGGGTGAACCAAAACCTCTTCATAGAGGATTCAAACCTCAGGAAGACTGCGTACTGTTAGTTGTGTTTCAGGCGTTTTATTCACATACGGATGTCCACTGAGACATCCATGTGTCTGGGGTCAGTAAGAAAGTAACCAGAGTTCGGTCATCACACTGCTGTCCACCACACACAAAATACCTGCTCACAAAAATGTCCACATCAGAGAGCAGAAGGAAGACTATGGAACGCACTGCTGTTATTTAATGGGTCTGTGAATTTGGTTTCAGCCAATGGGAACATTGTAACTAATGGGGTTTTTTGCTGAATTCAGTAAAGGTACTTATTGTGCAATTGTTGACTACATCATTAATGACAAACTTTGCTCTTTACACACAATACCTGAGATATTGGAATCAAACATGCAGAGAGAAAATCTCACTATATATTTTTAAATTTGCCAAGGAAGATCATGAAGCAACACATTTTATTCACATTTTACGTTACCTAAAGTAAAAACACTGTTAGCTTTGTTCAGAACAATGGACAGACCTGGTAGAACATTACCAGACAGTTACAGAACACTATCAGACAGTTAGAAAACGCTACCAGACAGTTACAGAACACTACCAGACAGTTAGAAAACGCTACCAGACAGTTAGAAAACGCTACCAGACAGTTACAGAACACTACCAGACAGTTAGAAAACGCTACCAGACAGTTACAGACAACTACCAGACAGTTAGAAAACGCTACCAGACAGTTAGAAAACGCCATAAGACAGTTACAAAACACTACCAGACAGTTAGAAAACGCTACCAGACAGTTACAGACAACTACCAGACAGTTAGAAAACGCTACCAGACAGTTACAGAACACTACCAGACAGTTAGAAAACGCTACCAGACAGTTACAGAACAATATAAGGCAGGTACAGAACACTACCAGACAGTTAATACCCGGGCGGTATGAAACACCTCAGTAACAGTGAATACCGGGGCGGTATGAAACACCTCAGTAACAGTGAATACAGGGGTGGTATTAAACACCTCGGTAACAGTGAATATCCAGGCGGTATGAAACACCTCAGTAACAGTGAATACTGGGGCGGTATTAAACACCTCGATAACAGTGAATATCCTGGTGGTATTAAACACCTCAGTAACAGTGAATAGTGAATTCAATAACAATGAATTCTTTCTGACTTTTGTAAATCTGATCTTTTTTAAAAATCTGACTCACACACAATTTGCTAAGCGATCATATGCTTGTCAAATCTGATCACTGTCTGAACTTCAAAAAAACCAAAAACAAACCAAAAATATTACAAATAAATAAATGATGTAACCACCTGCTAAAATGTTTCCATACAGAATTCATCACAGGACCAAAGCACGTCCCTCATACTGAAGTATGTGTGTGTGAGTGTGTGTGTGGGTGGGTGTGACGTGGGGCCGAGCCTGCTGGCACAGTGGACAGCGTTGTGTGAAGGGTAGTGCTGTGGCCCCTCGTGGGGATGTTAAGAGTAGGAGGTCTGGAATGGAGCTTGGAGCTGTCCTTACAGGGACACTCGGAGAGAGTGGGATAACTGCTGTGTGTGTGTGTGTGTGTGTGTGTGTGTGTGTGAGAGAGAGAGAGAGAGAGAGAGAGAGAGAGAGAGAAAGAGAAAGAGAAAGAGAAAGAAATTGTTTGTTTGTGTGTGTGTGTGTGTGAGAGAGAGAGAGAGAGAGAGAGAGAGAGAGAGAGAGGGAGAGAGAGAGAGAGAGAGAGAGAGGGAGAGA
>NC_137504.1:33797500-33815000 GCF_041902795.1 Electrophorus electricus | reverse complement strand
CTGTGTCAGGGGTCTTTTAGTAGCTGTGTGTGTGTGTCTGTGTGTGTGTGTGTTTATGTTTATCAGACATGTCAGAGGCTCTGTGTATGTATGTCAAGAGAATCTGGGAAAGGCTGTGTGTGTGTGTGTATGTGTGTGTGTATGTGTGTGTGTATGTGTGTGTGTGTGTGTGTGTGTGTGTGTGTGTGTGTGTGTGCGTGTGTGTGTGTGCGTGCGTGTGTGTATGTGTGCGTCTGTGTGTGTGTGTGTGTGTGTGTGTGTGTGTGTGTGTGTGTGTGTGTGTGTGTGTGTGTAGGACATTCCTCCGAGACCAGTGGGTGTTGGAATGGCCTGAAGGTTCTCACTGAGCACACTCATGGTGTCTCCAGCCAAGACTCCGTTACCACGACAACCTTCTTTTTAAAAGTAGCCTTTCACAGTGGTTCCGCATGCCTTGGCCAATGAGCTGCAGTGGAACAGCCATGACATCATGGCATTCCATAACGGGAGCCATGATATTTATATAGCTTTTCCACACCGATCCCAGGGCCGGGACAGGGGATCCGTTGAACGGAATCTGCTGGACAGGAAGCGGAGTGGCTGTGAGTTGTTATTATTAACTGCAGCTCAGGACCTCAGCGGGAGAAGGTCCAACATCAGGCTGTGTCTGGCCCACAGCGGGTGCTGTTTCCCGGCCAGCCCACGCCTGCCTCCCTCAGCAGGTCCTGTGTGAAAACACACACTCAGCCCTCCATCCTAAAACTCAGGTTCCAGGCTTCAGGCCGGGTTCCTCAGTAGAGCCCTGAGCAGGCTCACACCCTCTCCTGGTCTTCAGAGTTTTTCATGATGACAGCTGTAGTTTTGGTGCCTGACTGTGAGTGACCACACTGAGCCAGGAATCCTGTCTCATAGCTGCTCTTTTATATGGAGCGCAAGTGGAATATTGCTAACACAATCTCAATTTTCACTTTGCAGGCACTCAGTCTGTCCTGTGAGTCCAGGCGTCCAGGTAAGACCCGACCGATCTCTCTCACTAGCTTCCAACGAGTCGGTAAACCTCAGAGCAAGCCCACAGACCTGCAGAGCAGAAGTGTGCTGAGGGCTCTTCAGGGTAGTCCTGGGGAAGTCCTGTGATGAGTCAAGTGTTTCCACAGCCGTCGCTAGGAATCGCTGTCCCCCGCAGACCAGCGTCTGACTCTCTGCTTACCAACCGTTCCTCACTGTAGCAGGATTATAATATCAGCCATGACGTTGAACAGAAAGTCAAAGACAAAACAAGATTTATATAAAATTACACAAAGTCACAAAAGGTACAATTATTAATAGTTAAAGCAACATTATATATATATATATATATATATATATATATATATATATATATATATATATATATATATATATATATGTATGTATGTATGTGTGTGTGTGTATATATATATATATATATATATATATATATATATATATATACACACACACACACACATACAGTGGGGAAAATAATGATCTGATCCCCTGTTGAATTGTATGTTTAGCCCTTACAAAGACACGAACAGTTTATTATTTTTCATGGTAGGGTTATTTTAACAGAGAGACAGAATATCAACAAAATAATCCAAAATAAAAACATTAAATAAAGGTTATAAATTAATTTGTATTTGATTAAGTATTTGATCCCCCACCAACCAGCAAGAAATCTAACCCCCACAGCCCAGTTATGTCCCCATGAAGCACACAAATTAGTCCTGTCCCTTTAAGAAAGTTTTAATCTCACCCTGTTATGTGTATAAAAGACACCTGTCAGATAATCAGTCTCTTCCATTCAAACCTCTTCACCACAATGGGCGAGACCAAAGACCTGTCAGAGGACGTCAGGGACAAGACTGTAGACCTGCACAAGGCTGGAATGGGCTACAAGAACATCAGATACAAGATAACAGTCAGTCATCCTCGCTCTGGAGCTCCATGCAAGAGCTCACCTCGTGGGGTAGGATGATTCTGAGAAAGGTGAGGTGTCTGCCCAGAATTACACAGGAGGAGCTTGTTAATGATCTCAAGGGAGCTGGGAGCACAGTCACCAAGAAAACCATTAGTAACACACTTGGCCGTAATGGATTGAGATCCTGCAGTGCCTGCAAAGTCCTTCTGCTCAAGAAGGTTTATGTGCAGGCCCCTCTAAAGTTTGCCAATAAACACCTGAATGATTCAGAGAAGGCTTGAGAGAATGTCACGTGGTCAGATGAGACCACAATTGAGCTCTTTGGCTCAATTTAATTTACAGAGTAAATTAAATCTATGGTCTTGACTTGCCATGTTTGGAGGCAGGGAAATGCTGGATATGACCCCAAGAACACCATCCCCACTGTCAAACATGGAGGTGGGAGCATTCTGCTGTGTGGATGTTTCTCTGCTAAGGGTACAGGAAGACTTCACCGCATTGAGGGGCAGATGAAGGGGGCCATGTAGCGTAGAATGCTGCATAAGAGCCTTTTGGCGTCAGCCAGAACACTGAAGGTGGGTCATGGATGGGTCTTCCAGCATGATGATGACCCAAAACATACGGCCAAGGCAACAGAGCAGTGGCTTACGAAGAAGCACATCAAGATCCTGGAGTGGTCTAGCCAGCCTCTGGACCTTCATCCCAGAGAAAATCTGTGGAGGGAACTCAAACTTTGAGTTGCCAAGCGAGAGCCTCGAAACCTTCAGGATTTGGAGAGTGTCTGTAAAGAGGAGGGGGCCAAAATCAGAAGGTGAAAGGTGACCCCAGGCTGTTGTTCCAACCACCTGGATGTGGTTCAAGCTAGTGGTGAGAAATAATTAATCATTAATTAATCATGACAGGACTTTTATGTTGTGACCCTGAACTTCTATAAGTGTAGTGGCACCAATGTGGGAATCTCTGGTTATTCTACAGGCAGACGTACACACTAACTGCTGTAGTGTAAAATGTCTCAGCGTGCGTGGAATTCTCAGGGTTTGGTGGATATGTGGTGTAATGCAGGTGTTTGGTGTTTATCCTATTAATGCAGGTGTTTGGGGTTTATCCCACTAATGCAGATGTTTGGGGTTTATCCAACTAATGTAGGTTTTGGGGGTTTATCCCACTCATGCAGGTGTTTGGGGTTTATCCCACTCATGCAGGTGTTTGGGGTTGATCCCACTCATGCAGGTGTTTGCGGTTGATCCCACTCATGCAGGTGTTTGCGGTTGATCCCACTCATGCAGGTGTTTGCGGTTGATCCCACTCATGCAGGTGTTTGCGGTTGATCCCACTCATGCAGGTGTTTGCGGTTTATCCCAGTACCAACACTGCTGTGTCTGTGTCTATCGAGGCTCCAGGAAGAGATGGGTGGTCGGGTCTTTGCGTCCCTCCAGTCTGCGCACACACACACACACACACACACACACACACACACACACACACAGGGGCACACATATACACTCACACACACACATACACACACACACATATACACACACACACATATACACACACACACTCACTCACACACTCACACACACACACACACACACTCACACAAGCATGTGTGCACACACACACACACGCACAGAGACACACTCACACACACACACTCACACACACACACTCACACACACACACTCACACACACAAGCATGTGTGCACACACACGCACAGAGACACACTCACACACACACACTCACAGACTCACACACACACACACTCACACAAGCATGTGTACACACACACACACACACTCACACTCACACACACACACACGTGTGCACACACACACGCACAGAGACACACACAGCAAAATTATTACATAAGACTGACATCAAATAGTTCAATAAATTGTGAAAGTTCTCATTCCGTTGCATAGTAGGAAACTTTCACACAATCGGTGACCCCACCCCACCCACACTTCCAACAAGAAAGGGAAATAACACATTTTAATGGTGTGTGTGTGTGTGTGTGTGTGTGTGTGTGATATACACTCACAGACTAAACATATGTTAAAATACACTCCATGTGCTACAATGTGTTTGGTAGATCAGGCATGCGACCAGCTCTGTGCCCTGCGCTCGCGTTACAACGCGAACTTGACGTTGCATCTTCATCACTCCGTCTAACACCGAGCCCCTGCAGGATCCGTACCGTGCGCACCATTATAAACGGGCACTATAGTCATAGTCGTAAGCAGACGTTTAAGATGAGCAAATGTTGTGGTTTATTAGTTCACTCCACAGTAAACGATCCAGATCCTTTAGTGTAAAGGCTGTTGGTGGTGATACTTAACTTAGATTCTAAATGAAAGATTTTTTGGACTCCCGTGGGATTTTATATTAGAATAAAGACCTAAAGGCCGTTTCCGTTTCTTTAAGATGTATCTTGTGTACCCACTCAGAAATGACTGTGTGTTACGTGTCCTCCTACATGTCGCACTACATATCCCACAAAGCTCAGCGCAGCGAGCCGGAGGACCGTCCCAGGAAGCTCGCTGGTTTGGTCTCATAAATAACAGCGGGAGTCGCGAACTGCTCGTGAAAACGACATGAAAACGCAGCGCGCTCGCGGGAGACTTTAGGCTGCGGCGGAGGGTCCGAGTGCAAACGAACACGAGCGCGAGCACGAACACGAGGGCGAGGATCGGGGAGCTCGCGCAGACCGGGTCGGAAGATGGAGCACACGCGCGACAGCCGGCAGCAGCCCAGGTCTCTGACGGTGCAGTTCAGGGAGTGCACGTGCAGAGCGTTAACGCTCGTGCGGAGGAGGACCGGGCAGCGGCAGACTTCACGTGAGTGAAGGTCTCGCGCGGGGGCGGGTGAAGGCTTCTCGGTGTCGTTGCACGTCCGTGAAACACCAACGGCACCGACTCGGTCACGGATATGCAGGACATGCGCTTTGTGCTCGCGTATGGATCATCTCACGAGCCCGGTTTGCTGAATTGTGTCTATATATATATTTTTTGTTTCGATGTTCCTTTTTAAATGATATTGGGTAAATGCACGCTCTTGTTTCACCTTATTCCGCCACAGCGCGAGGCGAGTTTAGTAACACGTTTACTTATGCGCGCGGCATTGACATGGGGAAGTCGTGCGAGATTTTAAATGCAGAACCGTTTTTTAGTGTGCGGCGCAACCGGCACGATCAAATAGTCAAATAAGACACAGGCCCGGGAACGGAACTGTGTAGGAGTTATAAAGAGTGAGTGAGTGTGTGTGTGTGATTTATATGATAGAATGACAGCTGTGTGTGTGTAAGAGAGAGAGAATGAATGAATGCATTTGTGAGTGTACCCAACACTACACTCCTTGTTGATCTGGCCAGAAGCCATGTGTCCGCCTATTCCAGCTCTTATTAATACTGTCTGCCTCGAGAGCTTCCGTTCGGAGAGAGAGGCATCTCTGCCTTTGCTGTTATGTCCACTGGTGGCGGTTGCCAGCGTTGTTTAGTGCTGGTTCGTTGTCTCGCTGTCTCTGAGAGTCTTGCAGTTACATGATGGATTTGTCTCTACGGTGACCACTCTGATTATACTGACGAGTGTGTCAGTGTGTTTGCCTGCTGTTCATGCGCATTAATGGACCACTGAAGTTTTCCATCTGACCCCTATGGAGCCATTTTATAATATCAGGGAGCTGTGAAACAGTCTAACAGGTTTTGTGGTCGTGTTTTAAATATTCTGCCTGAACATTAAATGGTGAGTGATGTGCCACCAGAAAAGGAACAAACAGTTGATGGAAGGATTTTGGGATGAGTTGGATACTATTGTCAAAGCTGTGGTGATGTCCTGAAGGTCTATAAAGGTCCGTCAGGGAGGTGATGTCCTGAAGGTCTATAAAGGTCCTTCAGGGTGGTGATGTCCTGAAGGTCTATAAAGGTCCGTCAGGGAGGTGATGTCCTGAAGGTCTATAAAGGTCCTTCAGGGTGGTGATGTCCTGAAGGTCTATAAAGGTCCTTCAGGGTGGTGACGTCCTGAAGGTCTATAAAGGTCTGTCAGGGTGGTGACGTCCTGCAGGTCTATAAAGGTCTGTCAGGGTGGTGACGTCCTGCAGGTCTATAAAGGTCTGTCAGGGTGGTGACGTCCTGCAGGTCTATAAAGGTCTGTCAGGGTGGCGATGTCCTGCAGGTCTATAAAGGTTCGTCAGGGAGGCGATGTCCTGAAGGTCTATAAAGGTCCGTCAGGGAGGCGATGTCCTGCAGGTCTATAAAGGTCTGTCAGGGAGGCGATGTCCTGCAGGTCTATAAAGGTCTGTCAGGGTGGCGATGTCCTGCAGGTCTATAAAGGTCTGTCAGGGTGGTGACGTCCTGAAGGTCTATAAAGGTCCGTCAGGGTGGTGACGTCCTGCAGGTCTGTAAAGGTCTTTCACGGCCGTGACGTCCTGCAGGTCTGTAAAGGTCTTTCACGGCCGTGACGTCCTGCAGGTCTGTAAAGGTCTTTCACGGCCATGATGTCCTAGAGGTCTTGCTACTTGCTGTCAGTTCTGTACCTGAACTGGATTTCATGGCAGCTCTGGAAGGCAGAGAACACCACACTGAGGATGGCGGGCCGGGCGCTGACCGTATTGAAGGTCATTTAGGCCTACAGAGGTCATGAAGAGGTCACTGTGCTTTTCCTGGACTTGGTGTGGTGCAGAGGTCACACCAACAGTCTCTTGTTCAGAATGTCCAGTGTCTGCTGAACTAGTGTAGTATAGCTGTCAAAGTGTATCCAACAGACTGAGAGAGCGAGAGAAAAGGAAGAAGTGTGGAAGAAGAGGAGGAGAGTGTGAGGGGAGAGAGGTGTAAAAACAGGTGAATGCCTTCCCCATTTTCCAGTTGTTGCTTCAGTTGGTCAGTGCTGAAAATGAAATGCCTTCACAGTTTAGACCCAGATGCTAAGGGGGGTGTGTGTGTGTGTGTGTGTGTGTGTGTGTGTGTGTGTGTGTGTGTGTGTGTGTGTGTGTGTGTGTGTGTGTGTGTGTGTGTGTGTGTGTGTGTGTGTGTGTGTGTGTGTGTGTGTGTGTGTGTAAGGAAGCTAGCTGTGACGTTACAGCTGTTCTTAGATTTTTGACTCCATTTTAGAGTGTCAGCACAGCGGCGTGTGTGTGTGTGTGTGTGTGTGTGTGTGTGTGCGTCTGCGCTTGCGTGTGTGGAAGCTAGCTGTGACGGTACAGTAACAGCTGTTCTTAGAACTTTGACTCCATTTTAGAGTGTCAGCACAGGGGTGTGTGTGTGTGTGTGTGTGTGTGTGTGTGTGTGTGGTGGGGGGGTATCTGCCATTTGGTGCTGCTGGTCTAGCCTTCTTTCTGTATTCAGTCCGTTGGGGGTTAATGGTGGTCGTTGTGATTGGCTGTGGGGGTGGGGGGGTTGATGTTTTGATTTTGTTCTAAAGTAAAATGTGATAGTGAGAGTAAGGAAGTGTGTGTGTGTGTGTGTGTGTGTGTGTGTGTGTGTGTGAGGGGAATCCTTATTGCCTAGTGACCTCACATTGAGTCACTTGCTCTGGTCATCTTCCTATTTCAAGTGATGCTGTCTGTCCGACTTCATCTTTCTGTGTCCTGTTTTCTTACATCAGTGAGTCCCTCCCCGAGACTCGCTCTCCGTCTGCCCCCCCCCCCCCACACACACACTCACACACGCACTCGCTCTCTCACACACACTCACTCACACACGCACTCGCTCTCTCACACACACTCACTCACACACGCACTCGCTCTCTCACACACACACACACTCACTCACACACGCACTCGCTCTCTCACACACACACACACACACACACACGCACTCGCTCTCTCACACACACACACACACACACACGCACTCGCTCTCTCACACACACTCACACACACACACACTCGCTCTCGCTCTCACACACACACGCTCTCGTGCTCTCTCACACACACACACACACACACACACGCTCTCGTGCTCTCTCTCACACACACACACACACACACACGCTCTCGTGCTCTCTCACACACACACACTCTCGCTCTCGCTCTCACACACACACTCTCGCTCTCACACACACACGCTCTCGTGCTCGCTCTCACACACACACGCTCTCGTGCTCGCTCTCACACACACACACACACGCTCTCGTGCTCTCTCTCACACACACACACGCTCTCGTGCTCGCTCTCACACACACACACACTCTTGTGCTCTCTCACACACACACACTCTCGCTCTCTCGCTCTCACACACACACGCTCTCGTGCTCTCGCTCTCACACACACACACACACACACACACACACACTCGCTCTCTCTCACTCACACACACTCACGTTTTTCCTCGTTTCCACTTATTGGTCCTCATTGTGTCCATATCTGTGAAAGTCCTCCATGTTGCAATAAGTTTGTATAAAAGGCCATTAAACAAGTGACCACCTACACATAATGGTGTGTGTGTGTGTGTGTGAGAGCGAGAGTGTGTGTGTGTGTGTATATATACATGCCCCCCCCCCGAGTGAGGGGACCCCCCCCCCTCCAAGAGTGCATTGCCGTTTCCCTCCCCGTGCTCTATATCTGATTGGTCGTTTCCCTCCCCGCGCTCTTCACCTGATTGGTCGTTTCCCTCCCCACGCTCTTTATCTGATTGGTCGTTTCCTGTGCCGTGTCTCATGGCCTACACTCCTTTCCTCTTCCTCCATTCACTCTGGACCCTGGGGATTAACCACAATCCCCTTCCATGCTTGCCCTACCAACAACTAGGGATATGGGGGCAGGAACTGACTAAACAGAGCGTGAACTTTGATCCAATCAGGATCAGACAAACAGGGCTGAGAGCAGAAACAGGAAATGCCACCTCCCCTGTCCTGCCCCTCTCTCTGGGAGAAGTTTGACATGGGTCCTCTCCTTAGTTTGGGTTGCATCTCCCTTATTCATGTACACATCAGACATCAAAAGATTACCACCAGACAGTCATAGTCACGGTAACTGGGGCTGCAGTGGTGAGCTCACTGATTGGCTGAAGCATCTGATTGGCTCGAGGGTGTTCTCTTGGGGTGTGGCTTGCTAGAACATAAATAATATGGCCGTTTTGTCTGTTACACATTTCCACAGAGACGCTGCTCCATCTTTAATGACGTAGCATCAGTGTGTGCGCGGGTGGGTGAGCTCAAAGGTTCTGGAAGTTTCTACATGTAAAGATGATGCATCAGTTTTGATCCTAACTGGATCAGACCAGTCAGTAAAATCTGTTATAGGGTTAGTTATAGTGTTAAAAACACTGTGTGTGTGTCTGTCTCTCTTGTTTATAGATCTCTGGGGGGGACCCTCAAGGTTAGGAACAGCTGACATTTCTGACCTTTTGGGGACCACAAATGTATTTCTACAATAATTATGATGTTAATGCAAGATCCCTACAAGCACAGTAATCAGGACTGTGTGTGTGTGTGGAAGGCAGGTGAATGCACGCTGCACTGGCTTTGTAGTTTGTCTGTGTAATTTGTGTTTGTGTACTGTGTGTAGTTTCTGTCTGTAGTTTGTCTGTGTACTGTAGTTTTTGTCTGACATCACACACTGTGCACTGATGCGCCATTCATCCAGCGAGGACCCACGTCAGTGTGGTGGTGTTGGCAGGGTGGAGAATCAGTGTCATTCTCTCCTTCTCTTAAAGGGGAAAGTGGTTTGATCCCAGTCGCTGGCTGCTGCCACACGTCTCTCCCGGATTGTGCTGGGATTACTGGTGTCAACTCACAGAACCAGACTGGGATTCAATAGGGCAGGAACAATGTGCTTTTATTTCATATGCCAGCTGAGATTATTTTGGTCTGTATTCTATGTTTCCACTGAGGATATTTTTGAGCTGCGCTGTATCATACTTGTGGAATATAAATATCCCAAATTAATCGCGGCTTTGAACCCACCAGTGAACAATCCCCTCCCACACAGGCCACCGCACCCACCCGCACACAGGCCAACGCACAGATGTTATGCACTCTTCTCCCTGTAGTGGGGCGTTTCAGACTCATTTGACAGACATGGATGAGTCTGAGTAATAACGTCACTGCATTACACTGCAGATTTTTAAACACAAAGATTTGTAATGCTTTTTTTTGGATCAGTTTTATGTGAAGAAAATGGTAATTTTGATATTTGGCTGTGTGTGTGTGTGTGTTATACAGGCACTCGCATGCTGTCCTCCAAATCCGCTCACACTTGTGTGGTTGCAGTGGTATGTGTTTCCTGGGGCTGGAGTTACTGTGCGGGGGTTGGGGGGGGTGGGGTAATGTGGAGGGGCAGGAAGGGGAGGGATCTACCCCTCACTGTTCCATCAAGCTCGGGGTCCTTCTAGTGTTCTGCTCCACACCCTGCTAACACTCAGGGTCTAAAGCTTTGTTTAATGTGGGTGTGGGTGTGCGGGGCTTGATGGATCCTAGTTGGCATCAGGACCGTTAGAACTGCGGTTTCTGCTGTTTGAAGTTCTGGAGAAGTTCTGCTGTCCTGTCGCAATGAACACTTGGAGTGTTAATCAGTGACATGAAGAAATCTTTGCCACGGCGATGCCGTGGTTGCCCTCAGCAGTCTTTACCACAACAAGGGCATGGTAACCGCCAGAATTTGTTGCCACGGCGACAATGCCGCCGTTATGGTGAGTTTGGACGGCCATGCGATGCTGGGTCTGCTGTGTTGAGTGCAGATGTTCTGAATTTGAAGTCCAGTGAGATCTTCAGGAGATCAAGTGTAGGAGCTTTGAGTAACGATGAAGACTTCAAGTCCAGTGTCATGTCCAGGAATGGTACCTGGTCCTGGGAACACAGGAGGATTTCAATGTACAGTGCAGTGGGTCACAGTACCATGCCAACCAACAACGATCTAGTCCAGCAGTGGTGAGCTGTGTGTGTGTGTGTGTATGTATGTACGTACAGGAGACATTAGTGTGTACATACTGGAGACGTGTGTGTGTGTGTGTGTGTGTGTACATGCAGGTGTTGGTGGGTGGGGGTGTGTGTGTGTACATGCAGGTGTTGGTGGGTGGGGGTGTGTACATGCAGGTGTTGGTGGGTGGGGGTGTGTGTGTGTACATGCAGGTGTTGGTGGGTGGGGGTGTGTGTGTGTACATGCAGGAGGTGGTGGGTGGGGGTGTGGGTGTACGTGCAGGAGTTGGTGGGTGTGGGTGTACGTGCAGGAGTTGGTGGGTGGGGGTGTACATGCAGGAGACAGGAGTGCTTTGGTAATGGTGTCTGCGTGTTCTAACTTCTGTTCTCTTCAAGTTAAGATAGTTATCTGAAAATACGATGTTCTTCTACCATGTTCCATATGGACCCAACACGGCTCCGCACACCGCCAGTGTGCTGGTAAGCCGTACATCTGTAGCTGCTGGTTTATTGTCCAGTGGGTCTGTTTTAGTGGCGTAATCCGAGTGGAAGCTTTGACATTGGAAAGATTTTGTGGCGTAGAGGTGAGGGCGCTTCCTGTGCCTGCTCATTACACACACGCACACACTGCACACTGCCTCCATTCATTCAGGAATAAAGCCCAGTGTGCGGCTGCGTGTGCGGCTGGTACTGTATTCAGTATAGAGAACAAGGCTGAGGGCGGACAGGACAGAGACTCAAGCAGGGGAGAGTCTTTGCGCTTTCATGTTTTCATGTCTGCTAAACGTTTTCAGTTCCTGCCCTTTGTTGTGTCGTCTTGTTTCTCTGAGACTTTCAGTTTAGTGGTACTGACTCAGCGCACACACACAGTGTCTGTGTGTCTGTGTGTCTGTGTGTGTCTGTGTGTCTGTGTGTGTCTGTGTGTCTGTGTGTGTGTGTGTGTCTGTGTGTGTGTGTCTGTGTGTGTGTGTCTGTGTGTCTGTGTCTGTGTGTGTGTGTCTGTGTGTGTGTGTGTGTCTGTGTGTGTCTGTGTGTGTGTGTGTCTGTGTGTGTGTGTGTCTGTGTGTGTGTGTGTGTGTCTGTGTGTGTGTGTGTGTGTCTGTGTGTGTGTGTGTGTGTCTGTGTGTGTGTGTGTGTGTCTGTGTGTGTGTGTGTGTGTCTGTGTGTGTGTGTGTCTGTGTGTGTGTGTGTCTGTGTGTGTCTGTGTGTCTGTGTGTGTGTGTGTCTGTGTCTGTGTGTGTGTGTCTGTGTCTGTGTGTGTGTGTCTGTGTCTGTGTGTGTCTGTGTGTGTCTGTGTGTGTCTGTGTGTGTCTGTGTGTGTCTGTGTGTGTGTCCTGGGCTCCAGTCAGACTGTTGACATTCTGGGTCTCCCACCATGTCCCGACCCTGACTTTTAGATTTGGGTCAACCTTCCAGGGAAGAACCGGATTGGAGATAAAAGGGTCTGCTGTGGGCAGGACTGTTGGTCACATAAGCAGAGCAAACATCTGAAAACACTGGACAGTGAATAACGTCGTCTTCACGTGTGTGTTCTCTGTACTGCTGACATCGCAGGCTGTCCTGCTAATCTAGTCATCTAATGCAGACTGTGTGTGAGCCTTTGTCTGGTATATGAACCCATTGGAGTTGTAATCTAGTGCTTGATGCACTTCACATCCTGAGAGATTCACAGTTTAATGAAGAAAACATCAGATGATCTTATGATGTGTAAACTGGATGGTTTCTCATTTAAATGGATTCCTGATTATTGGATATGCTGCAGTCTGGAATTTCTTGTCCAGGGGCCAGACTTGCGGGGTTAGATGAGGTGGTTGGGGCTAATAACTACAGAGTAACTATGGAGACTAGAATGTCCATTTAAATGCAATTGTTTTAATATTGCCAGTACCGGTTCAGGCCCGTGTCAGACAGCTTCTGAGAGTGTATAAAATTATGTTTGTGGGTGGGTGTGTGTGGGAGGGTATCCTGAAGTTACACATACTCTCTTTGCCAAGTTGAACTCTCCCGTATGTAAAGTTCCAGTTTGGTAACCTCCATGCTCCTCCAACCCTGGTTCAGGTCTGCTGCAGCAGCGTGGAGGTCATGGGTCGAACCCTGAGCAGAGCTCGTAACGTCACGCGTAAAGGCCTCTCCCGCAAACGTCAGAACGCTCGTTGTCGGCATGGCGACCGTAGATTGGCTGTCGTGTTTGCCTCATACGCTGCCTCTGCTCTCCAAGGGGCCGGTTGAGACGGAATTTTTTTTATACTAATCATTTTTCGAGGGGTCATTTGCATATTAAAGCAGTTTGTCATAGCAGTACTGTAAGACCAATATGACAACAATAATTACAAATAATATATTCTGATCTGCTGGTTGTCTCTCTCTCTCTCTCTCTCTCTCTCTCTCTCTCTCTCTCTCTCTCTCTCTCTCTCTCTCTCTCTCTCTCTCTAAAGTGTGAGAGAGAGAGAGAGATCGGGTGGGGGGGTTGTCTGCATGGGAAATCCTGCAGAATCGTCTGGAGTTTTAGAATGAAGAGGCGGAACGTGGAAACAGGATGTGAAGGAAGCAGATTAGATCATTAGAACTAGATGAAACCACAGCTGTGTGGGGGCCATCCTCTCTCTGTTCAGTCTTTAAGTTCTATCCAGTTGATGGGTTTCCAGGTTTCCACAGCACATGCCGTCCTCTCGTGTCCCTGGAGGACTACAGGAGACAGGAGGACATTAGTCAGGGAGACGTGTCTAAAGGGGTCGTTTCCAGGGTGTTGTCTGTAGATTATAAACTAGTGTGTGAAAGTGAACGTCAACTTGAACGTCAATCCACCCCCCAACTTAATGTTAACTGGTTGTTCGATTATTTATTTATTTATCTATTTATTTATTTATTTATTTATTTATTATTATTTTTTTAGCAGTTCCTTTTTAGCTCTTAGCTTCCACGTTAATGCTGGAAGGCGTGGCGGATGATAGGCTAGCTGACCTCTCCATGGCAGTCTGTACTTACTGCTGCCCTGGCCACAGAACAATCTTCACACTCGTCTTTGTGAATATTCATACTCGTCTTTGTGAATATTCATATATGCATATTAATATGCATATACATTTATTAATATTCAGATATGCTTATTAATATTCAAGTAGCTTGTTCCCCCTCTTAGACTTGGAACCTCTGGCTCTTTGAATGTGTTCCTCTCAGTCTTGCGGGACAGTCCTCTGAAACAGTGCTGACGAGAGGTCAGAGGTGACGTGTGAGAGTGCGATGACCTCTCTTCCCTGAAGTGTCTGATCTCTCCAGTCTGAGTGCTGGTCCAATCCAACTCTGAGACAGTGGCATTTTTGCATTTTCCTGGTGCATTGTGATGTAACTCTCTGGCCTGGTTAGCATTAAATGTACAGTATTTAGCTTTTATCCAAAGCAACTTACAGTTCTGACTGAACACAACTTGAGTAATTGGCTCTGACCTGTGATGGTGTGCCAGTGCGAGATCAGTGATGGGACCATAGTGACCTTGTCAAACGAGCACGGATTAGTTAACGACCTCGTTGACGATCAATCGGTTTACCTCAATTAAAGCAGCCAATGATTAATGTTCAACACACCTAGAGAAGCAAATGACACCTTTAACAGGACACTGGAGCCTTTAATAGCCTCATGTTTAATCAAGTGGGAGGGGGCACTTGAACGAATAAATCTTTAAATATAAATCCATCATGAAAGATAATGGGATGCTGTATTTCTTCTTATCCTTTTTCCCTCTCTTTTAGAGGCGGAAGCAAAGGAAGCGTGTGATTGGCTGAGGGCAGCGGGATTCCCCCAGTATGTACAACTGTATGAAGGTAATGGAGAGCTCCATCTGCTTAGCAACCACCAGTCACCACAACCCACATCCAGCTTCATCTTTCCCCAGCTATCACTTTCTTCTCTCTCTCCCTCCCTCCCTTTCTCTTTGATACCCTCCACTTTACCAAAGTGAAACCCCCTGCTTACGTAGAGAGCTAGTTTGGTATTGCCTTTGGTTTAGTTCGGGTCAGTTCACATTTGATTTTTAGATGTTGTGTATGTATATCGCAAAGCAGCTATACAGATGCTACACATACAGAGATCAGGTCCAGACCCTGTACTAGCAAACCAAGGTGAGGCTTCTGAGAGCAGAGGAAGGAACCTCAAGAGGAATAAAGCTCAGGAGGTCAACGTGTCCCCCTCTGGTCCAGACCAGACTAGCTTGTGCTCTTAATGTTGCTGTAAAACTCACAGCATTCACAGTGTGAATGAGCTATAGAGATTCTTCAGTGAGAAGCAGTTCACTTGTTCTATGTATATTGAGTTGAGTGAGGTGGGACGTGTGTTTTCATGGCTTGTGTGTGTGTGTGTGTGCTTGTGTAAGAACATTAGCCTAGCCACCGCTAACCCTCCTGGTTATTGATGGGTTTCTATTGCTGTCGTGATTTTTCTCACTTCGCTCAGAAGGTTCAGAGATCGAGTTTGACTGGATGAAATGACTGGCAATCCTCCCTGTCTGAAACTCAGCAGGGCTGTGGGCATGGCCGGTGTGTGTGGGCAGGGCCGGCCTGTGTGTGTCAGGATGGTTGGGGCTGGCCTCAGTGTGTGGGAGTTTAATTCTCCAATAATGCTCCACGTCAACCCTTAACTGTCTCTTACATTCATCATCATACAGATTCTACCGCAGTACGAGATTGGACTAATTGGATAATTATTCATCAGAAGCAGAGAAAACCCAACCATGTCTCTGGCCCCCTGGGGCTGTAGTCTTTCAAAGGCTGTTGTCAGTTCATTAATATTCATGTTTTTATTAACCCTGCACATTTAAATGTGATACCCTCTCCTCTCTGTGACTATGGTGACAGAGAGAGAGAGAGAGGGCAGAGTGTTGAAAAAGTGACAGTGATCTAGAGTGGGCGACAGTGTGTGTGAGTGTGAGATGTTGCGAATAAGAGCAGTGGAAGACATTTACAGTAAGGACAATAAACCCCTGTCTCGCCGTCCTCCTGCTGATGAAGAAGAGGCCCCACAGGATGAAGAATGAGTTGCCAAAGTGCCCAGACATCCCTGTAAATCTGACTGGGTTTCCATGCTGAAGGAAATTATAGGACAGTCTTTAGGACACTGGTTAAAACCGGAAACTTGTGCTGTGGGAGGAGCCTATTCCCCACCCACTCTGACCCCACCCTAAGTACTGTAGGTGTTTGTGTTGTTGAAGTGGAGGTTCTTGCTGTGGTCTTGGAGGCTCGCGCATACTGCTTTATAAGAACACACACATACACATATAAACACATACACTCACACACATACACATATAAACACATTCACAACCTTTACACATACATATAAATACACACACTCACTCACACACACACTCACAGGCTGAAGGGGTCAGTGGTTCTGCCTCGCAGGGGAAGGAGGTAGAAACAAAGGCAGGAAAATGGAACACCTACACACACACACACACACCTACACACACACACACACACACACACACACACACACACACACACCTACACACATATACATACACCCCTACACACACTCTCTCACACCCCTACACACACTCTCTCACACCCCTACACACACTCTCTCACACACCCCTACACACACACACACACACACACACACACCTACACACACACACACACACACCTACACACACACACACACACACACACCTACACACATATACATACACCCCTACACACACTCTCACACACACACACACACACACACACACACAACTACACATATACATACACCCCTACAAACACTCTCACACACACACACAACTACACATATACATACACCCCTACACACACTCTCACACACACACACACACAACTACACATATACATATACCCCTACACACACTCTCACACACACACACACAACTACACATATACATACACCCCTACACACACTCTCACACACACACACACAACTACACATATACATACACCCCTACACACACTCTCACACACACACACACAACTACACATATACATACACCCCTACACACACTCTCACACACACACACACAACTACACATATACATACACCCCTACACACACTCTCACACACACAACTACACACACACACACACACACCTACATCACACACGCACATACATACACCCCTACACACACACACACACACACACACACACACGCACATACATACACCCCTACACACACTCTCACACACACACACACAACTACACACATACATACACCCCTACACACACACACACACACCTACACACACATACATACACCCCTACACACACTCTCACACACACACAACTACACACATACATACACCCCTACACACACTCTCACACACAACTACACACATACATACACACCTACACACATATACATGCACCCCTACACACACACACACACACAACTACACATATACATACACCCCTACACACACTCTCACACACACACACCTACATCACACACGCACATACACAACTACACACATACATACACCCCTACACACACTCTCACACACAACTACACACATACATACACACCTACACACACACTCTCACACACACACACACACACCTACACACATATACATACACCCCTACACACACACACACACACACACACACCTACACACATATACATACACCCCTACACACACTCTCACACACACATACATACACCCCTACACACACCTACACACACACAACTACACACATACATACACCCCTACACACTCACACACGC
>NC_137504.1:33772500-33790000 GCF_041902795.1 Electrophorus electricus | reverse complement strand
GACGTGTTCATTTTGGAAACTGAGCAGAGATGTGATGTGTGGTACCATTATTAATGTGTCATTATTAATGTGCTAGTCATAACTCTAGTAGCCGGTTGGAATCCACCGCCGACTCTCTGGCTGTATCAGTGAATACGATCCCGTTTCTAATCTCCACCCACACCCCCTCTGCTCTTAGGAGCGTGGCGTGGCGACTTTGATCTGACCTACACCGATTGTTTTAAATATCTAAATCTCATATCAGTTGGTCAGAGATTCAGAACCTTCCAAAACATTACCAGCTTTGTGCAATGATGTATTATTATTACAGAATATTCTTGTTTTGAGTTGATGTTGGATTCTCGTTGGTCTCCTTTTGTTTTGTTACATTTATTGTTTATACAGAGTGCTCTTGATTTTACCTGGTTGGCTGTTTCACTCATCTGATGACCTTTGCTGGTCTTTGCCATTGGTGCGTAAATATCAGCACTGGCGGTTTGGTTTGTTTTTGTGAAGTTTGTTTACTGTCAACAGTGATGATGACAAGCCCCACCTTCTCATTCCTGCTTCACCCTGCCCTCACTGTGACGCGATTGGTTGTTGGCAGGTGGGGGATGGGCACCCAATTCGCCTGTGGCGTGTTTGGACAGAGGTGGAGGCGCCGCCCACCGTGGTGTTGCAGCGTGTGCTGCGAGAGCGCCACCTGTGGGACGAGGACCTACTGCACAGCCGAGTGATTGAGAGTCTGGAGGATAACACGGAGGTGTTCCACTACATCACAGACAGTATGGGCCCCCACCCACGCAGGGACTTTGTAGTGCTCAGGTACACACACATCTATTCACATACAGACTCCGTATACACACACACACACTCCCAGGTGTAATTTGCATAATGGTGTGTGTGTGTGTGTGTGTGTGTGTGTGTGTGTGTGTGTGTGTGTGTGTGTGTGTGTGTGTGTGAATCAGGCGTTGGTGCACAGATCTGCCGCGGGGGGCGTGTCTTCTTGTGTCCTCTTCTGTTGACCATGACAGTGTACAGCTGGAGGTGGGGCTAAGGGCGGTCCTTCTGACGTCACGCTTTCTGATTGAGCCGTGTGGGATGGGGCGGAGTCGTCTAACGCACTACTGCAGGGCAGACCTACGGTACCACACACACTGCGTATCTGTGGTATATCTGTGGTAAACCTACGGTAATATGGACTAAGGCGCATGCTTTCTCTGTGTTTCTTCCTGTTCTATAGGGGTCGCTCTCCTGAGTGGTATAACAAAGTGTTTGGACATTTGTGTGCAGCAGAGGTTGCTAGGATACGGGGCTCCTTTCCTGTCCTCTCAGCAAGAGGACCTGAGACCAAACTCTGAGATGCAGAGATGCTGGTGGAAGAGACCAGCGTAGCTCTGGAGAGTGCCAACTTATCACCTCTCTCAGCGCAGACCATCACATGGCACTAGATGATACTGAGACCAGTACAGACATTCATGACTTCAGTCTGACTTGGAGAGACCAGCCTGAGATGCCTGGCCCACCGTGGTGAGACCAGCACGGTAGCAGATATCCGTTTGCACATGTAACTTTCCTCACAGTACTGTGTGTGTCTGTGTGCGTTCTTGTTGTTACATTTATCAAGCAGCATTACTGTGATTGTAAAGCATAAAGAGGTTATCAGAGGTCACTGTCCGTCTGTAGGGGATGTTTCACTGCGTTGTCCTGCCCTGGGAATGCTGGGATATTCCCTGCCTCAGCTACAGAAGGCCTTTGTAATTTGATGGATACGATGATTCCAGTTGCTGAGTGGAGTGTTTTGAGTCAGTTGTGTGTGTGTGAACTGCATTCAGCTCAGATGTGTTGGGTTAGGTGATTTTGGCCAGGGTTGTGAATCAAATGTGTTGATTCAGGTGATCTGAATCAGGTGTGTTCATTAGGCTGAATCAGGTGTGTTCTGACTCAGGTGTGCTGATTAGGCTGGATCAGGTGTCTGTCTTGTTTTGGTAACTCGGTGCCATTTCATGTTTTACTTTACTTTCAGTTTCACTGATGATGATAATCACAGATCACCCAAGAACTTAATCATTATGAGAAGCACTAAATGTAAAACTGGTCTCAGGTCAGCCAGGAAGGACACTTCTTCCTCTGTATTTCAGTGATTTATTTCAATTAACTTATTTTTTATTGTTGTTGCGTTTATTAATTGTAACATATCATTTTTCAAGTCTAATAAGGTAATAAATGTAATATTTAAAAGTACAAGATGCCTAAGAACAGAGATTATTGTGCCTTTCTTTAAATCACCTTTTTCTCATAAATCTCTGCTGAAAAGTTAAACTATTGTGAAATTAACTCAAAAACAAAGATATTAAATATACTTTTGGTTTTCTTTTTTTGTTGTTGCATTGTATTTGTATTGGGGGCCATGAGGAACAGGAATAAACTATTTTTTCTGAGGCCTGGAAAATTATTGCATTCATTTAACGATGTACCTGGAGGGTTACTGGTTTCACTTTACGGCGTACTGGTGGGTTACTGGTTTCACTTTACAGTGTACTGGAGGGTTACTGGTTTCACTTTACAGTGTACTGGAGGGTTACTACTGTACAGATGCTGCAATCCTTTCGAGCCACTAATGCCTTCATCACACGTGGATCACACGAGTAATTATTTTGTGGAAAAAAAGGAATTATTTAATGATTAATTATGTGTTTCCTTTATTCTTTTGCCAGTCCGTTTTGTATTGAGTTTCAGTTCAGGACTCTTCTGATCAGCTCCTCCCACACCTGAAGCAGGTGATCAGGACCTGCAGGGTTGGGGAGTTCCTCCTCGTTAGACACAGGGAAGCGCTGGATAGTGAGCCACTGAACCACGGCTTTGAATCGTTTAAAGATTCAGAGCCTTTAGGGATTTGAACCCTTTGTGTTTGAATCTTTAAACAGCTTGAATCTCTAAATGGGTTTAATCATCATGGAATGATTCTTCACTTGACCCTTTTTTTGCTTTTTTGTGCCTGGCCAGGGCTCATAAGTGTCATAAAACCAACTCAAAAAATCCTACTGAAAATAAGGGTACTGGTCTCATTTAGGACGAGGGCTGAACAAATGTTTTATTTCACTGTAAACACACAGGATTCTTCCTGATACTGAACTCTCACTCAGACATCTCTGTGCAGCACTGCAGATCTTACAATGGCATTGTGGTGACCTTGGTTGTTCCAAAAATCATCTTCATAAAATACTATGTTAGTTTTGTCTTTTTTACATTTTAACAACTGCAGTTTCTGAAAGCAGTTGTGTATGATTGTAGAACTATGATTGGGGTTCCTGACAAATATATAAAATAATTAACGAGTTGTAATATCATAGATGACAGCTGTTACAGGGGTTGTGTTTACTGCTACTGTTTCAGTTTCAGAACGACATGGGCCCCACACACTGTGCTACTGCCCCACCCCACCTTGGGGTCAGTGGATGAGTAGTGCTTTGACCCACAGGCCATGACCATTCAGCAGTGCTAGCTCTGATTGGCTCCTGACTGACACCTGCCACTGCCAGTGAAGCCAATCACCTGCTCACACACCAAACACCTGGCAACTGTGTAAACATTCCCAACACATCAACATTTCAATGAAGCAATTATACTTTAATTATGTGAGTCACGGTTACGTTTATATGGCACATTCATAGTGACGCGATCACAGCAGGAGAAGGTTGAGGTGCTGAACGTCTGGTTCACACGCTCGCCATCATCCGAACCCCAGGGGAGAGAAGGCAAACTTGGCACGTCTGTTTAAGGAAGGAACATTTAGAGGAAGATCTCAAACATCCCTCCCTAACCCCCTCTCTCCCAGGTCAGTGACTATGGCTTTTTATCCGTGAATGTCTGATCGCTCCCAGATCCAACAGTTCCAGTATCTTTCCTCATCCAGCCTGCGAGGATCACTCGTCGTTCTGCAATAATGGGTGTGTGTGTGTGTGTGTGTGATTTAAAGTGTTGCAGTAGAAACACGGGTGTGTACGTATAGGTGTGTGTGTCAGTTGTCAGCTCTGCAGCGGAAGCACTGACACACTTTGATCCTCTGCTGGAAGGTGGTGGTGACGGTGTATAGGATGGGGTTCAGGGCGCTGTTGATGGGGAGAATGAAGACCACCACCCACAGCACCAGGGTCCCTGCAGCAGAGAGGAGACGTCAGCACTGTACCCTGCACACACACACTATACACACTCCACTCACACACCAGCACTGGACCATACACACTCCACTCTACTAGCACATCAACACTGATCTTCATCGTGGCCAAAAGTTTTGAGACTAGCACAAATTTTGGTTTTTGCAAAGTTTGCTGCTTCAGTTTTTATGGTGGCAAATTGCATTAAATCTAGATTGTGAAGTCATTCCTTACCATGAAAATTTACCTTAATCAAAAAATTTCTGTATTCCAGCCCTGCCACAAAATGACCTGCTAACATCATTTCAGATCTATCCTTAGCTCAGGAGGAAGTGTTAATGAAGACAAGACAGCTGACATTACATTTACATTTACGGCATTTAGCATACGCTTTTATCCAGAGCGACTTACAAAAGTGCTTTGTCATTTCCTCACAGAGCACATCCTAGTACAGTATGTTAGAGTCCAAGATACCAATGAACTAGAATACTGTAGAATACAGGGATCAATACTGGTGACTAGAAGTGCAAATACATAAGGTGTATCTTAGACAATGATAAGTGCTATAAACAATAAGTGCTAGAGTTTGATAAACAACATAAACAATACCCTACAATAAGTACTAATTTAGTCAGTCAATATGGGAGCAGGGTCAGTTGTCCTTTAAATATTCCCCGGATAGATGGATCTTCAGACTCCAAGGGACTGCTGTGCGGACAGCAAATGGGCGTTCATTCCACCCTTTTGGAGCCAGGACAGAAAATAGTCTCGATGCTTGTCGTCCAAGAGACCTGAAGCAAGGTATTTCAAGCCGAGCCATACTTGAAGTTTGAAGTACTCAAGGTACAGATCGGGCTTTGACCTCATGTATGAAGGGGCTGCTCTATCTTTGACTTTGTAGGCGAGTATCGAGGCTTTAAATCTGATGTGTGCAGCTACTGGAAGCCAATGAAGGGAGCGCAGCAGTAGAGTAACGTGTGAACTTCGGAAGATTGAAGACCAGTCGTGCTGCTGCATTCTGGACAAGTTGTAGAGGTCTGATGGCTCTTAGAGGAAGACCAGCAAATAGCGAGTTGCAGTAGTTAAGCTCTGAGATTACAACAGACTGCACAAGCACCAGGGCAGCTTCCTGTGAGAGAAAGGGCCAAATCCTTCGTATGTTACAAAGGAGAAATCTGCAAGACCAGGTCAGATTTGAAACATGAGTTGAGAACTTTAACTGGTTGTCCAAACTACGAGCAGCTTTGGATGGTGATACCAGGGAGTTCTCGAAGGAAACTGTGAGGTCATGGTAAGGGTTGGGAGTACCTGGGATGTACAGAGGCTCAGTGTATTGGGGCTGAGCTTCAAGTGGTGGGCTGTCATCCATGACACAATGTCAGTCAAGCATGCGGAGATACGTCTGGAGACCTGTGTGTCAGAGTGTGGAAAAGTGAAATAATTGAGTGTCATCGGCAGAGCAGTGGTAGGAGAAACCATAAGAAGATATTACATCACCAAGAGAAGGAGGAGAGAAGAGAAGAGAAGGGGGCCCAATACTGAGCCTTGAGGAACACCAGTGGAGAGTCACACGGCTTGGATGTGGATCCTCTCCATGTCAGCTGTCATGCTGATTAGAAGAGCAGACTGGTTGATTTAAAAGGGTAGTGGTGCTTGACGTTTTCTTCTGGTAAACATGGTTACCTCCAAGGAAACATATACAGTCATCATTGCACTGCATCAAAAGAGCTTCACAAGCAACGACATTGCTGCTTGTAAGATGGCACCTAAATCAACCATTTATGGAATCATCAAAAACTTCAAGTAGAGAGGTTGAATTGCAGTAAAGAAGGCTTCAGGGCGCCCAAGAAAATCAAGCAAGCACCAGGACCGTCTCCTAAAGAGGATGCAGGTACGGGATCGGGTCACCACCAGTGCAGAGCTTGCTCAGGAATGGCAGAAGGCAGGTGTGAGGGCATCTGCACACACAGTGAGGTGAAGGCTTTTGGAGGATGGTGGCAGGAAGGGCAGCAAAGCAGCCACTTCTCTCCAAGAAGAACATCAAGGACAGACTGACATTCTACAGGAAGTACAGGGATTGGACTGCAGACGACTGGGGTGAAGTTATTTTCTCTGATGAAGCCCCCTTCAGACTGTTATCTGGACAAATGATTGTCTGGAGAAGAGGTGAGCGCTACCATGAGTCCTGTGTCATGCCAACAGTGAGGCAGCCTGAGACCATTCAGGTGTGGGGTTGCTTCTCATCCAGTGGGGTAAGTTTGTTTAAAATTTTGCCTAAGCACACTGCCATGAAGAAGCAATGGTATCAAAACATCCTCCAAGAACAACTTCTCACAACAATCCAGGAGCAATTTGCTGATGAACAATGCTTTTTCCAGCCTGATGGAGCACCATGTCACAAGGCAAAAGTGATAACCAAGTGGCTTGGTGAACAAAACATTGACATTTTGGATCGATGGCCAGGAAACCCGCCAGATTTCAATCCCTTTGAGAACCTGTGGTCTCTCCTCAAAAAGAGGGTGGACAAACAAAAACTGATCAACTCCAAGCACTGATTAGGCAAGAATGGGCTGCCATCAGTCGAGTTTGCCTGCCGATATCCAGCATGCCAAGGTGAACTGCAGAAGTCTTAGAAGGGTCAACACTGTAAATATTAAGTCTTTTCTTAAACTGGATGTATTTGTCAATAAAATGTTAAACTTATGAAATGCTAATAATTGTACTTCACTGTAGCATATAAACATCTGACAAACAGATCTTAAAAAACAAAGTTAGTAAACTTTGTGAAAACCAAAATTTGTCAGTCTCAAAACTTTTTGTATACACACACCATTCTACTCGCGCTCCAGTGCTGATTCATACACACACCACTCCACTCACACACCAGCGCTGATCCATACACACTCCACGGTCACACCAGCGCTGATCCGTAGACACTCCTGTCCTGAAAAACAGAATGCATTGTCCCCACTGAGTGCACAGACCTGATCTAGACCCAGTAGGAGCCTCAGAAAGGATTGCCTACTAGCCAATAGGAGAGCGGGAGCCTCAGCAGGGAGCACCCATTAGCCAATAGGAGAGCAGGAGCCTCAACAGGGAGCACCCACTAGCCAATAGGAGAGCAGGCCATTTTGTCACATTGGACCCCCTGGCCTGCTCTCTGAGCTGTGAGTGTGTTATCACGAAGGTGTGTATGGAGGGCAACAGCTGTTCTCCACAGGGCAATAGAACCCTGTAATCCTCCTCAATTACAAGTCACAACACATACACACACCAGCGATGGGCACACGGAGGAGGGATAGGATCTTCAGAAGGAAGATGGGCATCCAGCACACAGCGTCGGTGAAGACGATGAAGAAGAAGCGCTTGGCCACGGAGACCTCGTGGTTGAAGGCCACCTGCCTGGCCGACCTGGCCGTCTTCTGCACTGAGTAAAACATGCTGGAGTAGGAGAAGACGATCATCACGAAAGCTAACAGGTTCAAACCTGCCCGGAGACACCAACAAACCAATCAAACAAACAACCAATCAGGGAAATGTAGGGGCTTGTGAGGATGTTTGTGTCACTGAAGTTTTAAAGCAGTTTTCAGATCCAACTCTAATGAGCAATTAAACAACGCATCCCCACACATTCTCTCTCTCTGTCTCTCTCTCTCTCTCTCTCTCTCTCCCTCTCTCTCTTTGCAAGTCCTGATAATATAGGCTATCCCTGTTTTTCCTTGGCTGTTCTAGGAAATGTATTTTCTTGAAAAAAATATACACGCCACAACCAAGTGTGCTCAAGTGAGCTTCTGTGTTCACCCATGGCTCCCTCACCCAGGAATATCCCTGTGGAGTAGCAGAGAGCTCCGGGCTTCTCCACCTGCTCAAAATGCTAAGGGAAACAAACGCCATTGCGCCCGTAAAAGTTGCCGAACGTCTGGTGATCCCAGAAGGGGGCAGCGGCGAGCACAAAGCCCAGTGCCCAGATGGAGGCTAGTGAGCAGAGTGTCTGCCTGCGTCCAGCGCGGTACTGCTGAAAGGGGAACACGATACGCAGGTATTTCTCCACCGTCATGTACGTCAGCATCATCACCGACACCTCCGTCGACAGCATGGCCAGGGAGCCAATCAGCTGGCACGACAGGGTCTCCATCCAGATGTGGGCGTGGCGGTTGTATTCACCGCAGTATTTGATGTCAAAGGCACCGATGAAGAAGAGGCACACACCCATCAAGCAGTCTGCACCTATCAGAGAGAAACAATGCAGGTCAAAAAGGGTTGTGTCATGAAGCAAATTCGCAAGGAGTAAAACTACATCAGAGAAATTCCTACAAAAGCCCAAAAGCGTCGGAGTTGTCTTTTCGTCTCCGGGGGAGGAAAAGACTTCTACTTTTAAAACATAAAGGATGTTATTTCCTGCTGCTCAGAATTGACTAGCTAGCTAAATTGCTAGCACTTGTTAATTTGCTTGCTACCTAGACAAGGTTCAGTTTCATGTTCAGTTTGACAATAGCTAGCTGAACAGAGACTTTAAAGGCAAGAAATACCCCAGTATCAGTACATATAGACACTGGAGCAGATGTGACGCTAATGTATGAAAAGACTTTTGGATCATTAAAGCTGAGGCACAAGTTAGACCATGTGGGGACAGCTACGATGTTTGGGACAATTTGATGTGGATGTTACCCACAAAAATAAATACCGGAGGCTTACTGTTATATAGTAAAAGGTCTATCAGTAAACAACCTCATCAGCAAAGGGGTTGGTACTGCCCCAGGTGAGAAGAGTTGGAGAAGTTAGCAAAGCTGCCAGTGGGAGAGGAATATTAAGAATATTAAAAATGGTTAAGTCATATGTAGTTCACAGGGCCAGATGAGTACCATTATTTGACTATTACAAGGTACTGTACAACTGGTGGACCGCTCTACACCTCCCATGTAAAGCAGTCCACATTACACTCCTCCATGTAGAGCAGTCCACATTACACTCCCCCATGTAGAGCAGTCCACATTACACCGCCCATGTAGAGCAGTCCACATTACACCGCCCATGTAAAGCAGTCCACATTACACTCCCCCATGTAGAGCAGTCCACATTACACTCCCCCATGTAGAGCAGTCCACATTACACCGCCCATGTAGAGCAGTCCACATTACACCGCCCATGTAGAGCAGTCCACATTACACTCCCCCATGTAGAGCAGTCCACATTACACTCCCCCATGTAGAGCAGTCCACATTACACCGCCCATGTAGAGCAGTCCACATTACACCGCCCATGTAGAGCAGTCCACATTACACTCCCCCATGTAGAGCAGTCCACATTACACTCCCCCATGTAGAGCAGTCCACATTACACCGCCCATGTAGAGCAGTCCACATTACACCGCCCATGTAGAGCAGTCCACATTACACTCCCCCATGTAGAGCAGTCCACATTACACTCCCCCATGTAGAGCAGTCCACATTACACCCCCATGTAGAGCAGGCCACATTACACCTCCCATGTAGAGCAGTCCACATTACACCCCCCCATGTAGAGCAGTCCACATTACACTCCCCCATGTAGAGCAGTCCACATTACACCCCCCATGTAGAGCAGTCCACATTACACCCCCCATGTAGAGCAGTCCACATTACAACCCCCTTGTGGAGCAGTCCACATTACACCCCCCATGTAGAGCAGTCCACATTACAACCCCCTTGTAGGGCGGTCCACATTACAACCTCCTTGTAGAGCAGTCCACATTACAACCTCCTTGTAGAGTGGTCCACATTACAACCCCCATGTAGCATGTAGAGCAGTCCACATTACAACCCCCATGTAGAGCGGTCCACATTACAATGCCCTTGTAGAGTGGTCCACATTACAACCATTGCAGCAGCACAATGATTGGCTGGGACTACAGCTTGAGACAACTCACAAGTGCAGGTGAGTCCAGGTGTGCTCAAACAGAAAAGGAATGTCTGGTGGGCATCTAGGCCTGCAAGTGTTTGGGAAACACCTGATTGGAATGGACCACTTCAAGCTAATGATGGACCACAAGACACTAGTACCCCTGATAATAGTAAAGACTTGGACACTTTTCCTATTGGCTGCCAGAGACTGGCACTGAGACTTGAGACAGTGGCTCACCACACCCCAGGAAGGATGTTAATGCTGGCCAGTGCTCTTTCCAGGAGCCCTTGGGATACAGCGGACAGTAGCACAAAGGCTGTCATGAGCAATTATGTGGGAGCTGTGAAAAACAGCGTATGAGAGACTTTTGTAAGAACTCTCAGTCTAAGGGGCATGAGTGACAGGCAACTGCATAGCACTACCTGAGAGTCTGAAAACAGATATACTGTGTAGAATCTCTGAGGGGCACCAGGGACCTTCAAAGTGCACGGAGAAGACACTGTGAGAGGACATTAAGAGAAAACCTGAAACTTCACTTCTGCCGAAAAATGAGGAAAAGTCATAGAAAAGAGGCATGGAGTCCCCCACATTTCCCAGAGGGACTATGGCAATGAATTGGAGCTGATCTGTGTGAGTTCAAAGGCAAGACCTGCTTAATAGTCTTGGATACTACTGTTTATCATACCAGACTTTGTTATGTTAGATAACGGCCCACGATATACTAGTGAAAGATTCATAATATTGAGCCAAGAGTACGTTTCTGAACATGTGATGTCCAGCGTACTTCACCCACCTGCCCGGATGGTTGTCCAGATGGCTACATGACCCTTTCACCGACTACATGACCTTTTCATGACCTTTTCATCCACTCTTATGCTATAGAGCAGACCCCCTTCCCCAGCTTCTAATGGGCAGGAAGTTACACTACTACAACCCTACAGGGGAACATCGGTCCAGAGTAGCAAGATGATGCCGCCATCAGGCACAGAGAGGCAACATCAAAGAGCAGGAGGCGTGGAGTCCGAGAACAGCCCCGCCTGCACCTGGATGCACAGTGGCGGCGTAACCCAACAGCTCAGCAGTAGAAGAGAGTGAAAGCAGTTAGTCTATATAGATTATATAGATATTAGCATCTAATAGCAGGTGCTGTAATGGCTATTACTGCTCCTTCTTTCTTGTTCAGCTGTGCTGTAGCTGCACATCTTATGTTTACAAGCACACAGATGAGAAGGAAACACACACACACACACACACACACACACACACACACACACACACACACTCATCTGAATGTTCAGTGAATCTTTCCTATGCATTCTTGCCACCAGTGTTGTTGATGTTATCAGTGATTAACAGATTATTAGTCCCCAGTGTGTTCAGAGTACAGTGTGTGTGTGTGTAGACTGTGCAGCAGGTGTGTCGCAGTCTTGGTGTCTCAGTTTCATCTCTGCTGTCTCACTGTTCAGCACAGTTTCTCTCTCTCCAGAATACTTGTGTGAAGATCTGGGACTTAACTGAGCAGTTTAATCAGCTACAGAGAAAACGATGCCCTGGGGCTGAGTGCAACATAGCGGACATACCGGAAAGACTCACGGCTGAGGGGTGTGATGGGTCACGTGTGATGGGTCACGTGTGAGGGACACAGCAGGGACTCACAGCAGAGGGATTTGATGGCCATGGTGTGAGGCTCATTCTCCGACGCGATGCAGGAGCGCAGGCAGATGACGAAGACGTTCCCAAAGCAGATGATGAAGGCCATGACCCAGACGAAGACACGCAGGACAATGTTAGCCAGCAGGTTCTCGAAGGACGAGATGCCGTTGGTGTTGGGTTTACAGCGCCGCACGTTGGGGGAGTAACCGCAGTACTCAAACCGCTTAAAGTAACTGAACACAGCAACACACACACCGTTAAAGTAACTGAACACAGTATTTTGTGTATTTTGTATTTTGGAAGGTGTCTAATTCCAAGTACAGTAGAATAGCTGACAGTTTAACAGTTGAAGGATTTGATGCCTTTTGCAAACACTAAAAGTCTAAACACACCCAGAGGAAGCTGAACATTTCAAATGGGTCTAATAACTCAGGGTGGAATGTTCTATCCTGTTAAGGACATCCTATTAATGCCCTGCATTGCTCCCCAGAGAGGACTCCCTAAGGAAGTATTTACAGCATTTAGCCAAAGCAACTTACAATTATGACTGAGTACAATTTAAGCAATTGAGGGTCTTGCTCAGGGGCCCAATAATGGCAACTAGGCAGTGGTGGAACTTGAACCAGCAACCTTCTGACTACCAATCAAGTACCTCAACCACTGAGCTACACTTAAATTTTCTGGCCAAAGTTACAAAGCGCTTTGTGTAGAAGTGTTTAATCACAGAGAACTGAGTGTGAGAGGAGCTCCTGGATAAGGAGACAACACTCATCCAGATGACTCTGCTCTGCAGAGCGAGGTTCCTCTGGTTGTGTACTGAAAGGTGTTCTTTACTAAGAATGTATTTATATTTATTCCAGCCTGTCTTTTTACAACTTACCAATAGCGTCTGAGCTCTTACATTATGGCGTTTAAATCTTAAGATTCAGTCAAACTCAAACTGTATTGTGTATTTTAGAAAGAAAGCACATACGTGCAAAAAAACACAATCTAAGTCCAAACACTGGGAACATACAGTCCAAACACTGGGAACATTCCTAATGCAAATATGGAATGTTGTCATGATGGTCACTACTCACATGTGGGAAAGGTTGCTGAGAGACCGGAACATTCGGAAGCTGATGTTCGGAATCTCCACCTCCTCCATACTCCTACAGCGACAGCAGTATCCTATCAGTCTCGCTTCGATATCCCGTCGGTCTGGCTTCAGATGTCTGGAGTGGCCCTTCTCTCGAATATTACACCTTTTCTGAATTTAAACTGTTTGTATATGATGTCTGTGAATACAGACTGTGGGTATATACACAGTTCTAAATGAATCTTACTTCCCAACATGGCCCTGACCTCTAGTTCTCATCACTGTCATGTAATAGCAGAGAAGTCGGCATCTCTCTGGTTACACACTTTCACTTCTCCAACTGTGAGGTTCATTTGTTTCAGCGGATCACTAAGCAGAGCAAAAAAATCCCCATGTACAAGACATTTATGGCATTTTGCTGACACTTTTATCCAAATCAACTTGCAATTCTGACTGAGTACAGCTTGAGTAACTAAGGGCCTTGCTCAGGGGCCCAACAGTGACAACTCGGCAGTAGTGAGACCAGCAACCTTCTGATTACAAGTCAAGTACCTTAAACACTGAGCTACCACTGTCCTAGACCAGAGCTTTGGTTAACACAGTTCACACTTTATTAAAATACAGAAAATATTTTTGCTTATAAAATTTCTTTTCTCCATACGTCTTATTACAAGTAACTGCAAATTCAAACATTTACATACCAAACTGCCCGACATTTTACAAGGCCGCTCTCCATTAGCTAAGGGCCATCGGAAAAGCCTCCCACTCAGACACATGGTCACGTCCAGTCGGCCGCATACACAGAGACAGAATAGCAACTCCACGTTTGCTTTTTTGTCTCTTGTGTCTGTTCAGAGTTCTTTTGAGGACAGTCTCGCCACAGTGCTGTAACACTCGTCGCTAAGAAGCCAAAACTGATGGAGGCCAGTGCCAAGGCTCAAGGAATGACGTGCCTAAATGAGTGATGTGTTTACTGCACACTGGAGAGAGTGTCTGTTATCTGTAGCCGTTCATTGTCCTGCCATATAACAGGCAAGAATCTTAATGAATGCGGTCAATAGGTGGATCAATAATTTGAGTGGTTAGAATGAACACAAATGAATTGGGGTTATAGTTCACTTACAGAGACTGAAGATTGACAAAACTGTCAAACTGGTTTTCGTAGATATATGTCAAAGGGTTGTTGGAGATGTTTCTGAACACAGACACACACACACACAGATATAAGCAAAATGACCCATCATGGCTGATTCATAAGGAATGTCACATTGTTCTGAACCCATTTCATACTCAATCAATGAGTAGATAAAGCAATCAAGAAACAGCCAACAAGAGTAAGACACCCAAAAGAGTATGACAGCCAAAAATCTTCCCCAGGGTAGCAGAACCAAGACTACGTCAGATCCAGTATGTCTATGACACAGCCAGAAATCTTCCCCAGGGTAGCAGAACCAAGACTACGTAAGATGGTTTGGACATGTCTGATGCATTGGCCAGTTCCATGGTATTTAAGAACTTTTTGGATTCTTATCAGGGAGCAGAGAGAACAGACAAGCTCAAAGCACAAAGTTTCGTACTCTGAAAAATTTAGAATTCAGCTTACAGCTGCTTGAGGTGCTGAAGATTTTGGAACAGCATTGGGGGGAGGTCCAAAATCTGATTGACAGACAGATCCCTGGAAAAAAACGGAGAAAGTAGGTTTATATTTTCCCCATTAACTGATCTCAGATGGCATGTCACAACAGCAATAACATTTTAATGCTTCTGTTAGAATTGGTGGTAAAAACTACAAACAGTAGTCTGTGAGATCCTAACAGATGCAGAAGGTCTCACTTGGTTTGTCTCAGTCCTTTAAATTTTGTCATCAGAAGACAACAACTAACGACAAAAAATGACCTAAAAGTGTTTTACACTGCAAGTTGCTTAATGATAATTAAATTAGTGAGTATGAGTGCGTACATGTGCGTGCATGTGTGTGAATGTGTGTGAATGTTTCTAACGGAATGGGTGGTGTGTGCGCGTGTGTGTGTGTGTGTGTGTGTGTGTGTGTGTGTGTGTATGTGTGTGTGTGTATGTGTGTGTGTGTGTGTGTGTGTGTGTGTGTGTGTGTGTGTGTGTGTGTATGTGTATGTGTGTGTGTGTGTGTGTGTGTGTGTGTGTGTGCATGCACTCTCACAGGTCTATCAGCTGGTGCATGCTCGAGAATGTGCCATCTTCGACAGCTCTGATGCGGTTTTTCCTTAAAGCTCTAAAAACACAAAACACAATCATACACCGTTATACACACACAGTAAGAAATGTACCACACTTGGATTATGGCTTCCACTTCTGGCTCTAGATGTCCAACTGTATGTCCATCAGGTGTTTCTAATAAAGTGTGCAGTTAGTGTTCATTTAAAGCTGAAGGAAAGTGAATAATCAAAGCACAATTAAATCAGCCAGAGAGAACAGCCTCAGTTAGTCAAGAAAAGAATCTACTGAGAAGCTCTTCTTCCAGGCCAACGGTCTATTAAAGTCATCACTGAGGTGCTGGCATGTAGCCTGCAAGCCTCCTACCACAATCACCACATCCAGACTAAACCGCCATTGTCAGATGACAATAATGTATTCGGATAATGTGCGCTGAGCTCTTAGCGTTATTGATCATCTCAGCAGCATCTGTTAGTGCTGAAAAAGCTTTTAACAGAGTTCACTGGGACTTTCTATAGCTGTTTGATATTTGCTGGAGAAAGTCTATCTGGGACCAATCTTCATCAATCTTACTAAATTATTTTATTCTTTACTCCATATGATAAAGAAAATACAAATGATGTCCTCTCTGACAAGTCTTCAGTTAGTACAGGCTGTCCACTCTCTCCTCATCTGTTTTCTCTGGTAATTGAAGTCTCTTAATGCAAGCAAGACCATCAAAAATGAGGGACAAGATCATCGTATTTCAAAAATGAGGGACGAGACCATCGTATCTCAAAAATGAGGGACAAGACCATCATATCTTAAAAATGAGGGACAAGACCATCGTATCTCAAAAGTGAGGGACAAGACCATCCTATCTCAAAAATGAGGGACAAGACCATCGTATCTCAAAAATGAGGGACAAGACCATCGTATCTCAAAAATGAGGGACAAGACCATCATATCTTAAAAATGAGGGACAAGACCATTGTATCTCAGAAGTGAGGGACAAGACCATCCTATCTCAAAAATGAGGGACAAGACCGTCATATCTTAAAAATGAGGAACAAGACCATCGTATCTCAAAAATGAGGGACAAGACCATCATATCTTAAAAATGAGGGACAAGACCATCGTATCTCAGAAGTGAGGGACAAGACCATCCTATCTCAAAAATGAGGGACAAGACCATCATATCTTAAAAATGAGGGACAAGACCATCGTATCTCAGAAGTGAGGGACAAGACCATCCTATCTCAAAAAATGAGGGACAAGACCATCATATCTTAAAAATGAGGGACAAGACCATCGTATCTCAGAAGTAAGGGACAAGACCATCGTATCTCATAAGTGACGGACAAGACCATCGTATCTCAGAAGTGACGGACAACCATCATATCTCAAAAATGAGGGAAAAGACCATCGTATCTCAGAAGTGAGGGACAAGACCATCATATCTTAAAAATGAGGGACAAGACCATCATATCTTAAAAATGAGGGACAAGACCATCGTATCTCAGAAGTGAGGGACAAGACCATCATATCTTAAAAATGAGGGACAAGACCATCATATCTTAAAAATGAGGGACAAGACCATTGTATCTCAGAAGTGAGGGACAAGACCATCCTATCTCAAAAATGAGGGACAAGACCATCGTACCTCAGAAGTGAGGGACAAGACCATCGTATCTCATAAGTGATGGACAAGACCATCGTATCTCAGAAGTGACGGACAACTATCATATCTCAAAAATGAGGGAAAAGATCATCGTATCTCAGAAGTGGGGGACAAGACCATCGTATCTCATAAGTGACGGACAAGACCATCGTATCTCAGAAGTGACGGACAACTATCATATCTCAAAAATGAGGGAAAAGACCATCGTATCTCAGAAGTGACGGACAACCATCATATCTCAAAAATGAGGGACAAGACCATCGTATCTCAGAAGTGAGGGACAAGACCATCATATCTTAAAAATGAGGGACAAGACCATCATATCTTAAAAATGAGGGACAAGACCATTGTATCTCAGAAGTGAGGGACAAGACCATCCTATCTCAAAAATGAGGGACAAGACCATCGTACCTCAGAAGTGAGGGACAAGACCATCGTATCTCATAAGTGATGGACAAGACCATCATATCTCAGAAGTGAGGGACAAGACCATCGTATCTCATAAGTGACGGACAAGACCATCGTATCTCAGAAGTGACGGACAACCATCATATCTCAAAAATGAGGGAAAAGATCATCGTATCTCAGAAGTAAGGGACAAGACCATCGTATCTCAGAAGTGAGGGACAAGACCATTGTATCTCAGAAGTGAGGGACAAGACCATTGTATCTCAAAAATGAGGGACAAGACCATCGTATCTCAGAAGTGACGGACAAGACCATCGTATCTCAAAAATGAGGGACAAGACCATCGTCTTATATATATATATTAGTTTGCCATAGATTTTTTCAAGATATAAAAACAGATGCAGGCTACTTTTAATATGGGAATTAATTCTCAATTCTGCAGCTGATCATTTGAGAAACTTATAACTGGTCTTTTCATTCCAGTTTGGGACATTC
>NC_137504.1:33762500-33765000 GCF_041902795.1 Electrophorus electricus | reverse complement strand
CTGTCGGTGTGTGTCTGTCTGTCTGTCGGTGTGTGTCTGTCTGTCTGTCTGTCTGTCTGTCTGTGTCTGTCTGTCTGTCTGTCTGTCTGTCTGTCTGTCGGTGTGTGTCTGTCTGTCTGTCTGTCTGTCTGTCTGTGTCTGTCTGTCTGTCTGTGTCTGTCTGTCTGTCTGTCGGTGTGTGTCTGTCTGTCTGTCTGTCTGTCTGTCTGTCTGTGTCTGTCTGTCGGTGTGTGTCTGTCTGTCTGTCTGTCTGTCGGTGTGTGTCTGTCTGTCTGTCTGTCTGTCTGTGTCTGTCTGTCTGTCTGTCTGTCTGTCTGTCGGTGTGTGTCTGTCTGTCTGTCTGTCTGTCTGTCTGTCTGTCTGTCTGTCGGTGTGTGTCTGTCTGTCTGTCTGGCTGTCTGTCGGTGTGTGTCTGTCTGTCTGTCTGTTGGTGTGTGTCTGTCTGTCTGTCTGTCGGTGTGTGTCTATCTGTCTGTCGGTGTGTGTCTGTCTGTCTGTCTGTTGGTGTGTGTCTGTCTGTCTGTCTGTTGGTGTGTGTCTGTCTGTCTGTCTGTCGGTGTGTGTCTGTCTGTCTGTCTGGCTGTCTGTCGGTGTGTGTCTGTCTGTCTTACTGTCTTACTTACAGTTTTTGCAGGGAGAAAAGGCCAGAAAATGCTTTCTTAGAGATGATCTCTATACTGTTATTCTCCAGATGCCTGGGGGACAGAGAGAGGGAGGAAGGGAGAGAGAGAGAGAGAGAGAGAGAGAGAGAGAGAGGGAGAGGGAGGTGAGGGGTGAGAGAGAGAGAGAGAGAGAGAGAGAGAGAGAGGGAGGTGAGGGGTGAGAGAGAGAGGGAGAGAGAGAGAGAGAGAGAGAGAGAGAGAGAGGGAGGAAGGGAGAGAGAGAGAGAGCGAGAGAGAGAGAGAGAGAGAGAGGGAGAGGGAGGAAGGGAGAGAGAGAGCGAGAGAGAGAGAGAGGGAGGTGAGGGGTGAGAGAGAGAGAGGGAGAGAGAGAGAGAGAGAGAGAGAGAGAGAGAGAGAGAGAGAGAGAGAGAGGGAGAGGGAGGTGAGGGGTGAGAGAGAGAGAGAGAGAGAGAGAGAGAGAGAGAGAGGGAGGTGAGGGGTGAGAGAGAGAGAGAGAGAGAGAGAGAGAGAGAGAGAGAGAGAGAGAGAGAGGGAGGTGAGGGGTGAGAGAGAGAGAGAGAGAGAGAGAGGGAGGTGAGGGGTGAGAGAGAGAGAGGGAGAGAGAGAGAGAGAGGGAGAGAGGGAAGGAGGAACGTATGGAGGAGAATGATGTATCAGTGCTAGACCAAATAAAAAGGTTTTTCTAAAGATTTGTCTTTTTTTTGGCATAATCAAAATATATAAATAAATACATAAATACATAAATAATCAGTTGATTCAAGTTGAATGAATCAATATTCAGATCATATTGTCAGGTTTCAGTGTACTGGGTGGGGATGTTACATGTCAGATCTCCACAGTCATCTGCAGCCTGACACAGAGGAAGAGGAAGAGGGATGAAGAATGCATCACTTACAGTCTCTCCAGGTGTTTGTAACGGATGAAGATATCAGGAAGGAGAGATACCAGCCCGTTGCTGTTCAGCTCACTGCCTCAAACAGGAAAGAAATTATCATTAGTGTTTGTATATTGTTACCATAGCAACAACTTAGCATTACGACAAAGTTAGCATAGCATAACATGCTGATGGAATAGCGTTAGTATACCATTATCAGTATTATCATAGCGTTACCGTAGCATTAGCATAGGGTAAAAGTGTGCGATAAATGCTGTAAATGTTAGCATAACGTTACTATAGCATTACCTTACCATTAGCATAGTGTTAGCATAGTGCTAACATAATGTTAGTATAGTTAGTATAGTGTTAGCATAGTGTTAGTATAGTGTTAGTGTAGTGTTAGTAAAGTGTTGGTATACTGTTCGAATAGTGTTAGTATAGTGTTAGCATAGAGTTAGTAAATTGTTAGTAGAGTGCTAGTATAGTGTTAGTGCAGTGTTAATGTAGTGTTAATATTGTGTTAGTATAGTGTTAGTGTATTGTTAGTGTAGTGTCAATATAGTGTTAGTGTAGTGTGAGTGAAGTGTAAATATAGTGTTAGTGCAGTGTTAGTGTAGTGTTAGTGTTGTGTTAGTATAGTGTTAGTGTAGGGTTAGTGTAGTGTTAGTGTAGCGTCGGTATAGTGTTAGTATAGTGTTAATGCAGTGTTAGTGTAGTGTCAGTATAGTGTTAGTGTAGGGTTAGTATGGTGTTAGTATACTGTTAGTGAAGTGTAAGTGTAGTGTTAGTGCAGTATTAGTGCAGTGTTAGTGTAGTGCTGGTATTGTGTTAGTATAGTGTCAGTATAGTGTTAGTATAATCTTAGTGTAGTGTTAGTATAGTGTTAGTCAAGTGTTGGTATAGTGTTAGTGCAGTGTTAGTGTACTGCTAGTATTGTGTTAGTGTAGTGTTAGTTCCCTAAAAAAGGTAAGGGAACCCCATATTGTTTACTGTATATTTG
>NC_137504.1:33725000-33752500 GCF_041902795.1 Electrophorus electricus | reverse complement strand
ACTACCTCACAACTACATCACTCTGCCTCACATTACTACCTCGCAACTACATCACTCTACCTCATATTACTACCTCACAACTACATTACTCTGCCTCACATTACTACCTCACAACTACATCACTCTACCTCACATTACTACTCGCATTACTCTGCCTCACTTTACTACCTCACAACTACATTACTCTACCTCACTTTACTACCTCACAACTATCTTAATTTACTACGTCACAAATACATTACTCTATCTCCCTTTACTACCTCAGAACTACATTACTCTGCTTCACAACTACATTACTCTGCCTTATATTACTACCTAACAATTATATTACTCTTCTACACACTACTACCTCACAACTACATCACTCTACCTCACTTTACTACCTCACAACTACATTATCTCTCATTACAACCACAAAACTACAATAACTCACTTTACTACCTCACAACTACATCACTCTGCTTCACAACTCCATTACTCTGCCTTATATTACTACCTAACAATTATATCTCTTCTACACACTACTACCTCACAACATCACTCTACCTCACATTACTACCTCACAACTACATTACTCTGCCTCACATCACTACCTCACAACTACATTACACTGCCTCACATTACTACTTCACAATTACTTTATTCTGCCTGACATCAGGGTTATCCTGGAGGGTAGGAGCTATTAATCAGTAACACTGAACACAGCTACACATTAATAATGTAATAACATTAATAATGTATTCTCATCACATGTCATTACTTCTAATCTGGGCTTTTGTTAAGTGTCTGCATCCATCTCTCAGGTGTTCATGGGTTTTCTACCCTGCTTGTAATGTGAAAAAGCTCCAAATGTTAGTATTCACAGACCTCTGCATTCTTCCTCTTAACATACATGACCCTAAAAATGACCTTAATTTACAAAAGATGTGATAGGTTAGAAACATGGTGGTGTATTTATGAAGGATGTGATAGGGTTAGAAACACAGCATTGTATTTATAAAAGGATGTGATAGGTTAGAAACACAGTGTTGTATTTATAAAATATGTGATAGGGTAGAAACATGGTGTATTTATAAAGGATGTGATAGGTTAGAAACATGGTTTTGTATTTATAAAAAGATGTGATAGGTTAGAAACATAGTGTGATGGATTGGAAACACATTGTTGTATTTATAAAAGTATGTGATAGGTTAGAAACAGCGTTGTATTTATAAAAGGATGTGATAGGTTAGAAACATGGTGTGATGGATTAAAAACACGTATTTATAAAAGGATGTGATAGGTTAGAAACACGTATTTATAAAAGGATGTGATAGGGTAGAAACATGGTGTTGTATTTATGAAGGATGTGATGGGTTAGAAACACACGGTAGCCTGTGGTGTATTTTTAAAGCATTACTCCCTGTGGATACGAGCGCACATGCGCTTCTGCCAGTATTCAGGTTTGACTGGGATTCAATTTCTTGGGTTGACAGATAAATATTTACAGCTGGAGATAAAAACCTGTTTATCATGTGTGATAAAAGTTCCATCGAAGCTTTTCTGTCGTGACTGTGTGCAATGTTATGCTGTAATGGATGTTGTTGAAACTAACACAAGAATCTGTTGCTACTTTGTCTCCTAACTGCTCACGCTACCGTTTCCCAATCTCTCTCTCTCTCTCTCTCTCTCTCTCTCTCTCGCTCTCTCTCTCTCTGTCTCTCTCTCTCTCTCTCTGTCTCTCTCTCTCTCTCTCTCTCTCGCTCTCTCTCTCTCTCTCTGTCTCTCTCTCTCTCTCTCTCTCTCTCTCTCTCTCTCTAACACACACACACACACACACACACACACACACACACACACACACACAGCAATAAAAGTGTGTAACCTGTTTACCAACAGTGCCATCTAGCGACCCTCGATTGCGTTTGCACGTCGACGTATAAACGTCATGCGTAAGCGACGTTTCGCGCGTGGCAGGTGAGCCGTGGAGTTCGAGGTGTCGTTTGTCTTGGTTCGGTTTGTTTTGGACGAAATAATTATATAATGATATAACAATCTAATGATATAACAGTATAATTATATAACTATATAATGATAGAATGATATAACAATAGAATGATATAACAATATAATGATATAACGATATAATGATATAACAATATAATGATATAACTATATAATGATAAAACGATATAATCATAAAACGATATAATGATAAAACGATATAATGATAAAACGATATAATGATATAACGATATAATGATAAAACGATATAATGATATAACGATATAATGATAAAACGATATAATGATAAAACGATATAATGATATAACGATATAATGATAAAACGATATAATGATATAACGATATAATGATAAAACGATATAATGATAAAACGATATAATGATATAACGATATAATGATAAAACGATATAATGATATAACGATATAATGATATGACGATATAACTCATCGTTACTCGTTTAAATGCGTAAGGTCGTGTCACGGAGTGTGGCGTGTTTGGACACGCGCGACAGGAAGAGCACGTGTGCTACTGTTTATGCGCACGAGTGACGCTCGTGCTGGGGACGTTAGCATAGCTGGACAGTTTAGCTAACTGGCTGTCTGTGTAAATAAAAGAGTTTCTGCCACAGAACCAGTCCAGACCAAACTGTAGTTTTGAATCAGTCCAGACCAAACTAGTTTTGAATCATATCAAAATTATTATGAATATTGTAGTAATTAGTGACATAATTGGTGATTAGTAATTGATTTGATTCTGTTTTCTTCTAAAAGGGAATTTTAAAAACAATAAGTGATGTGAACGTTGTGATTGGCTTCTTCTTCCAGAAGGAGGTGGTGGACTCTTATACTCAGAATGCTAAAATCTTTTGAGAAACAACTAGAGAGGAAAGGAATGAGCAAGAAAAGACTGCAGGAACTGGTGAGACCCCCCCCACACACACACACACACAAAAGAAAAGACCTGGTGAGAACACACACTTTCTGACACTGTGTGTGTGTGTGTGTGTGTGTGTGTGTGTGTGTGTGTGTGTCCTGGTCACGTCAGGTCAGCTGTGTCTCCTGTGTGTTCTGATGAGACAATGAGACACATGACCAGAAACAGAAATGATAAATAAGTAATATGTGGAAATAAAGCCGCCCCCTTAACCATGATGCGTCAGAGGAGGGAACTGTGTTTTACTGCAGTGCATTTGATGTTTTGTCCTAAATGTGCAGCCTGTGTTTTTGTGTGTGATGCCTAAGAGAGGAAGAGTTTTTCTAAGCCAGCTGGAATTTATTTTGTACATATGTATTTTTACATTTGTTTTTCCTTTTAAATAAAGCTTTACAGAGACTACTCTACCTCCTGATGGCTGACATCATGATGTTTTACTTACCTGTCCAACTACTGGTCTGCTCTTAATACCATAGAAACATACTCTCTCCCTTACACTCTCTCTCTCTCTCTCTCTCTCTCTCTCTCTCTCTCTCTCTCTCTTTCACACACACTCACACTCTCTCTCTCCCTCACACTCTCTCTCTCCTCTCACACACACTCTCACTCTCCCTCACACTCACACACAATCTCTCTCTCTCTCTCTCTCTCCCTCACACTCTCTCTCTCTCCATCTCTCTCACACTCACATTCTCACTCACTCTCTTACTCTCTCTCACTCTCACATGCTGGCCTTTGGTAACACTGCCCCTCCACCCTCTCATCTCCCCTTCTCCACCTGTGGCCTCTGCCCTGACCCCCACCTCACCAGGCTGACAGAGAGTACTTGGCCATTCCAGCCAATCCGAACATCAGGCTCAACTGCTCCAGAGGACCGATGAGTGTCACACGGTAGACGCAGAGCGGTGAAACTCTCCAAACAAGGCACTGGCGTAGCATTAAAGGCAGCCAGGGTTCTGCTGAGTGTGTCACTGGTTCAGACCCCACACTGGGCAGAGCTGCTAGTGAGGATGATGGGAGATGACGGGATTTCACATCGCCAGAGTCCTGGCCGAGAAACAAGGAGCTTCTGGAAGATTCTGCAATCAGCATCTTGGCCCTATTAATCTGGAACCCTGGAAATCCTACATGGTAGTCAGGCATAATCAGAGGGGAATTATACTCAAAGTGGAAAGAAATAGCCATTGATCTGGTTTTAGTAGTGCATGAATATTTCAGGATTATTAGGATATTAGATTATGCAAATATAGTCATAATAAGGGAATATTATTATTATACTGAATTATTACAGCAGAAATCCCTGTGGTTTGACCTCTCTGATCTTCAGTGGGAATAACCATCTTTACTGTAAGGGTTGGCACCAGGCTGAGGCCCCCTCTGGCCACCAGGGGGAGGCCTCAATTCAGGCACACTACCAATCAGGCCTGATACCCAACAGCTGTGCATGGTCTATATAAGCCCACTGACCCAGTCATTCAGTGCTGGGTCTTTGCTAAAGTTTTGAGCAAAGCTCCTAGCTGGTAACTCTGGGTATTGAGGTCTGAGCCCTTGTGCTACACCTCTCTTCTGCTCTGCGATGGTGCCTGTGTTTTACACATCTCCTCCCTTCTCCAGTTTTCTCTCTCTCTCTGCTTCTTAGTCATTAATTAAAGTTCCTCCCTGTTTTCTGGTTTTAGTTTGGTTTTCCCCTTTTCCACGCTCGACGTAGTAAGTCCACTTAAACTCTGTGTCAGGGTTGTTCATGAGAGACAGTTATGTCTTTTTTTTTTCTTTTAAAAGTATAATAATAAAGAGGAAATGTCAAATGCAGTGAGAAAAAAAATCATCATAAACCTAATCTAATCCATCTATTCACCAGTACACTGTAGTGATCTAAACCCTCTATTCACCAGTACACTGCAGTGATCTAATCCATCTATTCACCAGTACACTGCAGTGACCTAATCCCTCTATTTACCACTACACTGTAGTGATCTAAACTCTCTAGTCACCAGTACACTGTAGTGATCTAAACTCTCTATTCACCAGTACACTGTAGTGATCTAAACCCGCTATTCACCACTACACTGTAGTGATCTAATGCCTCTATTCACCAGTACACTGATCTAAGACCTCTAGTCACCAGTACACTGTAGTGACCTAATCCCTCTATTCACCAGTACACTGCAGTGATCTAAGACCTCTATTCACCGGTACATTAATCAAGAATGTTCTTTCTGTCTTATTATTCACAATAAGTAATTAACGTGTTAACGTTATAATTGGCGGTTTTATGAACACTAATACATTTTCACTGCATTCCTTGCTGCCTACTTCATAAAGGCTGTTGTTAGGGCAACCAAGTCTATTATGACGCCACATAGCGTGTATGTATATTTTAGCGCAGTTTTCTGTTATAACGGCTTTGATCGCAGCATGGCAGAATATCAGGTAAATATGAAACCGGAAGATTAGAAATGATGGAAATTGTGCAACATCGGTTTTGGGGAAAGTGTAGCCGTTGTAACTACGGAGAGGATATCGAGGTCCAGAGCGAGTAGCCTTTATTTGAGTTAGCTAACCTAGCTATCAGTAGGAGGAGAAAACAACTCCTGGACTTTGTGTTTAGCAGCAACCACAGAGGACGTCGCTTTTGGTATTTAGTTCACTACGCTAACGCTAGCTAGTTATTTAACTAACGGTACGGTTTAGGCATTTCATAGCTAATATTAGCTAGCTAATACGTTAGCCCAAACATGCGGCTACCTAGCTAGTTAACCTAGCTAACGGTTTACAATTGGAGCTAGCTAGCGCGTCTTCCATTTTAATTGTTAACTGGCCACATTGATGTTGTACTACGTTACCTATCTAGCTATCGTTAGCTTAGCTATGTTCTTTGCCTTTTAAGCCTGCTATATTGACATTGTGGATTTTTATTAGGTAGCCCCGCCGATCGGCGGTCGATTCATGATGTTAAATGGGGTTCCACCAATGAAAGAACCCCAGATGAGCACTACACACTCTGGGGCTCCTACTGTCTCACTCTGTGCAGTGCGCCACTGTCTTCGTACAGTCTTCCTAAAGATACACAAGGAATTCTGTAAAGGTGTTGCTGGTTCACAGGTGACAGGACCATGGAGTGGCCATTTTACCTCTGCGGCACAATGTGTGTTTGGACCTTTGTCCACTGCAACTGGAGTGCGTGTGGAGGATAGGATGGACCTCCCTGCGGAGCTCCACAGTTCAGTCATCCAGGCTGTGTATGAAGATCTCCTCAGAAGAATTAAGGCCAGGAATAATGTGAATGTGACTCAAGCATTCATCAGTGGTGGTCTGGTGCTTGGAGGAGCCTTATCATTTGTTAAGGTAGTTCAGAGGAAAGCTCTGGCCCAGTTCCTCTACTGTCCCTCCACAGACGGCCCCAGATCTGCAAAGCTGACAGTAAGGACCTTTTGTATCTGGTGTGGCTGAAGCTAGTGCTAAGACCAAGCAGAAACACTGGATACATGGATTAATGGGGAGTATCTCAAGAACTGTCAGGAAGGTAAAATTGGTTTATTATATATTTATGTTATTAATGAATTTAGTTAAATTATTAATTTTGTTTGTTGTGCATAAAAGTAAGCCTCTCCAGAAGCAGAGAAACGCAGTAGCTTTTTAGAAAGTTTGAATGTTAAACACTGTTTAGTTTCTGGTGGTATTTCTTTCTCCCTGTTTCTGATCTACACCGGAAGCCGAACTTTCTGGAAAAGACATATTGGAGCGCTTTCTCACAGAGGGTAAGTTCCATGTTTTTTTTTTGTGTTTTTTTTAAAAAGTAAACACTTAAAGTGATGCTCTCTTTTTATGAAGAATTAGTTCCATATTTAAAACATGTGGTGGAAATAAAAATGCACTGATGTAAAATGTAGACTAGTCAGAGAATAAGGCACCATAAAACCCATAAACATTACATAGAACAAGTTTCAGTGTGTAAATTCTCTTTTGTTTACAACATGTAGATAGTGGAAGGATTTTTGAAGTATTTGTAATGGTAGCAGTTCCTGCGGAACAGTACAGTTACGTTAACAGTGAGTTAATAGCGTTCAGCATAAAGGGTTTTTATTCCAGTACAAAATTAACATTAATTGCTTTGATTTGCTGGAGATACACTACATACTAAGAGAAGCAAATCCATGAAAACTGATTTTAAAAACCCTTGACCCATTTGGTTAATATACAAGCAGGAAATGTTCTGGTCAGGAAATGTTCTGTTTGCTAACTAGCGAGTACTAACACAGACTTGCCAGTCAGACCTTGTCTTTTTGTCATTTTCATGTTAACTTATTTCACCTGATTAGTCATTAAGGGGAAAGTTAGTTTTACCATTAACTTCTATGCTGTAGGGCTTATAAGCCTGTTAGTTGTAAGCCTAAATATAAGGCTTTTTATGGACTCTGAACTAGCCTACTGAGACCAAACGAAGGATAACCGGCCCTTCACAGGTGTTGGGGGTGGTTGTGTGTTCGCATGTTGGACAGGTTGTACTTTGTATATTGAAGTTTGGAGAATTAGAAACCCATTTTGCTAAACTCATAGAATGTGCAGTGTAACCCATGCGAGCCATATAGATGACATGCAAACAGATTTAGTGACTTGTCTCTTTATATTCAACTTTTAATGTATTTGTAAGTAGACAGAGTTGGATATATTCTACAGTGTGGAGTGTAGAAATGCTTTTTTTTTTTCCCTTTAACCACACACGTCCCCTTTTTCTCCTGTCTAGCTTTGGCCACCTTTAATACAGCTGATATGATCCTGTCTGCAGATCTGCAGGTTTGAAACCCTGCTAGGTTTATTCAGAGTAGCAAACTGCTCGACAGAACCACAGACGTGTGAAAATCTCATCTCTGTGAGATGAAGGACGCAGGGCATTTATTTACTTATCTCCACACGCATGAAAGTGCAGTGATGTCTTGTTTTTTCACACAAGAGGAGGAAGTGAAGGAGCGAGTGTGTGTGTGTGTGTGTGTGTGTGTGTGTGTGTGTGTGTGTGAGTGAGTTATTACTGAGGCTTGACTGTTGTAAACACATTACAGAATTAGCCTACTCAGTTGCAAACTCAATATTGTCATTATTATTCCTCTCACTTCTCACTAGTAATGCTGTAAGGCAACATTAGTGTGGACTGAATTGTTAGTCGTGATGTGCATAATATATATGATGTATTATTTAGCACAGAAGCTTTAGCTTTGTGTGGAGCTGCAACTTCTGTAAGAATAGAGGAGCAGTACCGCATCCCCCTCCTAGAGGGCGCTGTTGGACAACCTAAGTACGGTATGTTCATATTACATAGATTCTCTGTGCATGTGACTGAATATGAATGCCTAGCATTGCTAATGATGAAATTATTATTGGGACGTATGTTCTGTTTTCTCTTCCAAGCTATGGTTCTCATACTTCTGATAATATATGTCTCACGTCATACTTTTAAGTCTCACACCTCAAATGCACAACCTTTTGTCTGTAAGGAACAAACCTGAGTCTGTATATTAATGTGCATAGTGAATGTGCTGGTATGGGAACGTACATCGTTGAATTTCACCACTAACACTCCTGCGTTGTGACCGACAGTGAAGGAGGACAAATCGCCCCTTAGAACCTGCTCCACTATTCAGTCCACTTACCCCAAACAGAGTGAGGTATGCCAGTGTAAAAATATCCAGTCTTGGGGATGTTGGACTTATGATCTGTTATGTTTTCTGAAGCGCTAAACGTCATTTATGGCATTTAGCTGACTCTTTTATCCTAAGCAATTTACAATTATGACTACAATTTGAGTAATTGAGGGTTGAGGGTCTTGCTCAGAGGCCCAACAGTGGCAGCTTGGCAAGTGGAGCTTGAACCAACAACCTTCTGATTACAAGTCAAGCAGCTTAAACACTGAGCTACCACTGCCCTGGTCATCACATGTTTCCTGAAGCGCTTAACGTCATCACATGTTTCCTGAAGCGCTTAACGTCATCACATGTTTCCTGAAGCGCTTAACGTCATCACATGTTTCCTGAAGCGCTTAACGTCATCACATGTTTCCTGAAGCGCTTAACGTCATCACATGTCTTCTGAAGCGCTTAACGTCATCATACAGAATCTGTAGGGGACTTCAGGTCACTTGTTTCCATGGTAACATCAAAAAATGATACCGGAAGCAAGACGTTCACAGTTACTACATTTTTAATAACCACTGCTGGCACTCAGTGTCGCAAGATTATTCCCTAATCCCATCCATCAGATCTTACCCTGCAGGACCAGTTAGATGTGCCCACTTCATCCTAATTCGGATTACAGAATAATTCACACAGAGCAGAAGTTAGAATTCAACACGCCTGTCATCCCATTGAAATTTATGCTAACTGAATTTAGATTTAAATGAAAGAGGAAACATTTTGTTCAGTTTTTTAAGACGTCACATCCGTGTTCTGAGAATTCTTTCAATCTTTACGGGACTCCCTGGAAGTTCAGGAAACATGTAAGAGCCCTGCTGTCCACACTGCCTTGTATAAACCCAGTCAGATATTTCTATCAACAAAAATACAAAACAAAAACAACAACAAAACTCCCAAAAACATGTGCAAACCAACATAAAATAATAAAACTGTTCTAGGTACAGCTGCAATTTAGCAATTCCTGAAAAACATTTTCATCTCTATCAGTTCCACTCCTTGGTCCTCTGTGTTTTTTTTCAAACCTATAAGGCTTGTTTGTACAAAGTTGTTCTTTGGTGGAGTTGTTTGTGTTTACTTTGCTTGTTTACACTCACCTCCTGTCACAGGGTGTGTATTTTTTCTGTCATTTAGGCCTCTGATAAAGTGACAAAGGAATTCATCTACAAAACCAGACTGAGTCGATCTACAACAGGTGGTAGTGTAACACTGACAGTGCTACTACCAGCTAGTGGTAGAAAAGATACGTTTTTAAAACCAGAATTTACAGAATTTATTTTTCATGTTACATTCTATATTACATAAAAAGTAATTTACTTAAGCTCTCCAGGCAGAGCTGTCTACAGTATGGAAATAGTAAATTGTTAATACATAGATTTTTTGGCATTATTAATAAGATAATAATCTTTGAGTTTATTCAATCAAGTAGTCTAACACTGTATTAACACCATCTACAACAATAATGTTTTTATTTATTTAGCGTATTATGAGTAAAATCTCATTTACATAATCATTTACATAAAAGAATCATGATCTTTCATTATGATTGGGCATAAATAAATTTCCTGTGTCTGGTTTTCAATCAAAATTCAGTCAAATTTTATTTATATAGCTCTTTTTCCAACAGATGTTTACAAATGGATAGAGCCAGAAGGTTCTGAAATATGAGCCTTTGAGTGATGTTGATGGCTATAATTATGGTCAGGGTTTATGAGCGTGGGGTAGGACCAGCCAATCAGAGCCTTAGAAGCAAACCCCAAAGTGTCAGTCCCACGGGATCCCAGAGTTCAGAGCATGGACCCCATCAGTGCACTGGTATCCTTTCACACTGCCTCCATCAGCAGAGCTGAGCTTGAGACCTGCACCACTGGGTTGAGCTCTAGTGAGCTAGATGAGCATATGTGTTCGTGTAGACCCGGGAGTACTGATCTGCTCTCAGGCTGTATGCAGCACTTTAACTCAGAAGTGTCGTCAAGCCTTGTTCTCTCCCCAACTTAATCATGAGCACAAGCGCAACTCTCTGCTGTCTTAATGTCCATCCCGTCTGACTAACGGAAAGGTACCAGCCGATCGATGAAATGAACCCCTTTAATATTTCATTACATCTCTCTGTTAGGTGTGCGCATGTGTGCCACTTTTCTAAAGGTTAACTTGCACAAGAGTCTTATGAGGCCTCTTTCGCAAAGTAGAATGAAAGCAAAGGAATTAAAATAACATTATATTGTTGACAGAAAAATATCAAAACACAAACTGGAGAATAACTGCAGCAGAGTTTGTTGGATTCTGCAGCAAAATTAGGTAATAAAAGTGTTAACAGGCAAGACAGGCCCAACAGTGCATTAGACATGAATAACAAAATGAGTTTAGGGAGTCTTTGTCCTTTCAGAATGACTTGCATGCAGGGTCTCTGTAGAGGCCTCTGCAGGCTTCAGCAAAGGATCCTGGGTAGGCTTTGGTGGACATCAGGGTAAGATGTATGACTTCTCCACCAGGCTCAGGATGGTACAGAAAAACAATCTTTAGGTTAAGAGAAGTCTTCTCTTGGAATGTGGTGGTAACGAATTAAAACTGGTGTGGGTGTTGAATGTCAGTTTGCGTATGTTGACTAATGTATGGTTTGGATGTAATGGTGACGAATGCAACCGAAGGAATTGGATCCAGCGGACATGTAATCGGATTGCTGGAAGTCAGGAGTTAAGGAATTATCTGTGGAGAGAGAAGCCAGAGAGTCGGATGTTGGGGAATGCACATTAGTTGGAGGAGTGGGAACAGGAAAAGGACTGGCGGATTGCTGCAACCTTCTCCTCAAAGAAGGTGATAATCTTGCGGAGTAAGAGATGAGGAAGGAGGGGGAGGATTAAGGAGTGAAGAAAAAATAGCGAAGAGCTTGTGTGGATCAGATGATTCGAATTTCTCTCTGTAGTAGGATGACTTTGCAGATGTTACTTCCAGTGAGAACTTGGAAAGGAGAGACTTGTATGAGCTAAGGTCTGAATCTACGTGAGGTTTCCTCCACCTCCTCTCTGCAGTCCTTAGTTATTGAGAAACATTGCAGGAACTTGGTCAATACTTGATTGGCACGTTCACATTGACCACTGGATTGAGGGTGATATCCAGACATTAGACTAACAGCCTATGTGTTCGAAAAAAGTGGACCAAACACGCGAGTTGAACTGGGGTCCTCAGTCTGACAGGATATCTTCAGGGATACCCCAAAAAACAGAGCACTTGGTTGAACAGAGCCTCTGTGTTTTGAAAGGTGGTTGGAAGTCCAGGAAATGCGATGAACCTTACTCCTCAGGAAAACCGATGGACTACCGCAAGTATAATCATATTGCCATTAGAACAGGGCAGGTCAGTAACAAAGTCTACTGCTATATGTGACCAGGGTCTTTTCGGTATTGGGAGTGGCATTATCCGCAGGCAGGGTCTTAGGAGTCTTGCTCTGGCTGCACACTGAACAGGGGGCGATGTACCTGTGCATGTCGCTTGTGAGTGTCTGCCACCAATAACGACTGGTTATGAGTTGTCTGGTTCACGTTTCACCAGGATGACCTGTAGTAAGGGAAGAATGAGCCCAGGTTAGTAGTCGATCCGGGCATGATACAGGTATGTAACGTTTCTCTGCAGGACATTCCGTAGGGATTATTGCATCTCCCATGGCTTCCTCGTCCATCTCCCATTGTCTAGACTCCAAATGCACCCTTTCTGTAAGGATAGTCTCCTGAGAGCTGTGCTCTTCTTCCATCTCCCCTAAGTGGATGCGGGACCCCAGGCGATACATAATCTTAAACTGAAACTGTAAAATAAAAAAAAAAGACCAATGGGCTTGACCTGGGTTTAATCGTCTGGCAGTACACATATTCCAACTTGCGGTGGTTGGTAGTCACTGTGAATGGATGGTTAGTGCCCTCTAACCAGTGCCTCCACTCCTCCTAGGCTAATTTGATGGCTATAGTTCACGCTCTCCAATGCCATAGTTCTGCTCAGTGGGGGATAGTTTGTGGGAAAAGTACGCAACCAGGTGCAATTTGGAAATATCTTGTCTTTGAGATAAAATGGCTCCTACACTGACCTCTACCACAAAAGGGAGAGATGGATCAGGATGTCTCAGAAGGGGAGCAGTCTTTTAGTCTTTCAAATGCTTGTTCTGCCTCTGGATTCCAGTGTATCTTGGTCATAGCTCCATTTAGGAGAGCTGTTAGGGGAGCCGTGATGCTACTGAAATTCCTTATAAAGCGGCGGTAAAAGTTTGCAAAGCCAAGGAAACTTTGGAACTTCAAAAGATAGATACCTATCTCTGTTAAGATCATCCATTGTGATTCCACCATGGCTAATTATATATCCTAAAAAATGAGTAGGTGCGAGATGAAATTCACATTTCTCCCTTTTTACGTACAGACTGTTGTCCAGAAGTGTTTTCAGCACAGAACAAACGTGTACATGGGTGTCTAAATCATCTATATATGCCATCACATTTTCCTATGGCCTCACAAAGAATATCATTGATAAATGCTTGAAATTACAAGCTAATGGGCTGTGTAGCGCCATCGGATTCATAGTGACTCCTAGTGGTGATGAATGCAGTCTTCCACTCCTCCCCCTCTTTTACATATCAGGTTGTAAATGCTTTGGAGGTCTAACTTGGTGAATAACTTGGCCTTTCTAAACTGTTCTAGGGCTATTGGGATAAGCGGTAATGGGCAGGTATACTTCTTGGATACAAGGTTGAGGTTGTGATAATTGATACAGGGATGTAGACCTCCATCTTTTTTCTTTATGAAGAAGCCAGATGCCACAGGGGAAGTAGAAGGCTGAATGAATCCCTGGCTCAGAGCCTCTTAAATGCATGTTTCCATGGCTCTTTCCTCCTCTTGGAAAAGGGGGTATACTCATGCTCCTTCAAGGATTTCAATGGAGCAATCGTATGGACGATGAGGGGGTAGTAACTGAATCCCACAGCTAAATCCTGGTATTCCCAAGGAACGGAAAAACAAGATTATTGGAAGGGCTCACTAGTGGTGGAACACAGGAAATGTAACATTTTCTCTGACATTGAGATGACCAATGAATAATATCTTTGTTACCAGGATATGTTTGGGTTATGTTGCTCTAACCATGGCAGACCTAGAATAAGCAGGAAGGAAGCTTCTATAACCAGAAACAATATAAGTTCAGAATGGATTGCAAAGGTAGAGAGTTAAATGGGTGTGGTACGAAGAGTTATAGATCCAGCCCCTACAGGAGAACCGTCTAGAGCAGCCAGGTGAACGGTCTTGGGTAGGGGCTCCACTGGGATGTCCAAGTCATGGACCAGATGGGCATGTATAAAATGGACTTCTGCTCCAGAGTCAATTAGGGCTGTAAATGTAGAAGATGGGGACTGAATTGACAGACAGGTAAAGTTTTGCATTGTTAATGTAAAATTTTGCGATCAACCCCTTGGTGGGTAAGCATACACAACTTGGTGTGTGGCTTGAGGTCTGTGTATACTCGAGGGGTTGAGGCAGCAAACCTGTTGGGTCCAAGTTGGCACTCCCTGAGGACATTTCCTGTGGACCCACAGTACAGGCATAGGCCTTCCTGGAAGCGACGTCTCCTCTTCTCCTTGGTAAGAGGAGTAGAATCACACAGCATAGGTTACGCTGTGCTTTCTCTATGGAGCGCCTGTCTTGTTCCAGGAGTGGGGTGGGTGAAATGGGTACTGCTCGACGTACAAGGTCTCCGTTCTTGCAGAAAATGGTCCAGACGAATGGCTAGGGCTATAAGCCGATCCGATCAAGGTTGAGCTCATCATTCCAACATGCTAATTCATGTAACACTTCTGAGTTCAGACCTTTACAATAAGCAACCAGCAGAGCTGTTTCGTTCCAGCCACTACACACAGCAATGGTATGAAACTCATGAGCATAATCTGATATAGATCGAGCTCCTTGACGGAGTTTAGAGAGCATTTCTCTGCATGCTCTCCCCTGGTGCGGGTGGTCGAAAACAGCCTTGAACTGAGCGAGAAAATCTTTGTACAACAGAGCAATGTGTAGTCTCCCATACGGCAGTAGTCCAGTCCAGTTCCTTCTCCATCACACACAGTATGAGGAAGGCCATCTTGGCTTGTTTGGAACAAGGAAGAATACTGTTGAAGTACAGAGTACACTGCAGAAGAAAACCCCAACATTTGTCTGGGTAGCCATCATACTCATCAGGTTTACTTACTAGAACCACATGATAAGGATCAGTAGGCATAGCAGTGGATGTTGAAGGGGTTTTGTGCTGTGGAGACATGGTCATCACATGCAGTTTGGAAGTCAGATCTCTTAGATACTGTCCAAGTTCTGACATTTGCAACTGTTCTTCTGCTTGTTGTTTAGCGATGGCATCATGGAACATGTGAAACCCTCAAGCACATGATGTTCACCAGGCAGTTATTCCTGTTTGTTAACCACACCCATTACAGCCTCTGATTCCATGGTCTGCATGGTGGTGAAGTATTCTGTAACGTGGCAGACAAAGTCAGACACTCACAGATAAAAAGTTTGGATTTTATAGTCAGTCAGAGAACAAGCCAGGGTCAGAGCCAGAAAAACAAGTTCAGGGATAAGCACAATCATAGAGAAAATACAGTCCAGGTCAAAAATCAAAAAGCAATCCAAAAAACAGGCAGACTAATCCAAAGGGGCAGTAGGTATAAAACACGAAAGAAGCTCTGGTACACAAACCAGGAAAACCTCTCTGCATGCACAGTGATACTGGAGACAATACTTCCCAACGGGACACAGGAGCAGGCAGGTTTATATACACTGGGGATAGAAGAACAGGTGATGTTAATAATCCGGTGATGATCTAATGAACTGGCTGAGATTGGCTGGGTTGTTAACTTGGTGACGAACAGCATGTTGGGAACTGTAGTGATCTTGGGACACTGGTGGCATGACAGTCTCAATAATGCTTGTTAATGTTAACTTGCAATAAAAGATGGACCAGATAGTCTCTTTATCTAATTCTGAGGACTGCATCTTCAGTTTATATTTGAATGTTTAACTTTACAACTAGCTGACTGGGGATTTAGGACCCACAACAATTTGTGTACTCCATGCTGATCTCTTCAGTTTTGTACAATCTTTATTTCACTTCTGTTTTTGTTCTCTCATACAGCTCCGGAAAAAGAGAGACCACTACAAAATGATCAGTTTCTCTAGTTTTACATTTGATGTGTTTGACCAGGCTGAGCTGTTTTGTTTTATTCTATAAACTACTGGCAACATTTCTTCCAAATTCCAGATAAAAATATTGTATTTTAGAGCATGTTTTTTATGAAAATAACTAATGGTCAAAATAACAAAACAGTTACAGAAATTTCAGACCACAAATAATCCAAAGAAAACAAGCTATGAGCTTGTTTTCTTTGGATTATTTGTGGTCTGAAATTTCTGTAACTGTTTCATTTATAAACAACACAGTACTAATATTTCAACTTAGAATGAGTCAAGAAATCAGTATTTGGTGGAATAACCCTGATTTTTAATCACAGCTTTCATGCGTCTTGGCATGCTTTCCACCAGTCTTGCACATTGATAGGGTCTTGATCTGGTGGTCCCTCATCCATGCGTTGATTGACCTGGCTGTGTGACATGGAGCATTGTCCAGGTGGAAAAAAAACCAATCATCAGAGTTGGGGAACATTTCACACTCTGGCTTGTAGGCCTCTCCTGGTCTCCATCTAACCATTACACGACCAGGTGTTGGACAAAGCTGAGAATTGCACTCATCAGAGAAGATGACGTTACTCCAGTCCTCTACAGTCCAATCCTTATGGTCTTTCGCAAATTTCAGGTTGGCTCTTCTTTGCTTTTCATTGATGAAGGGCTTTTTTCTAGCTTTGCATGACTTTAGCCTCCAGAAGCTTGTTTCAAACCGTCCTCGCTGTGCAGTTCACCCCAGCTGCTGCATGCCATTCTTTTTGTAGGTCACTTGACGTCATCTTACGGTTGTTGAGTGACATTCGAATGAGGTGGTGATCATCACGGTCGGTAGAGAGTCTTTTTCGACCTCTGCCAGTCTGTAGCTGTTGTCCCACATGTTGTTTGCTGCTTGACCTTGTTCTTATGAACCTCAGTTTTTGAAATTTTCAAGATGGAAGCAACCTGACGCTCACTGTATCCCTCTGCCAGTAAAGCTACAACTGAACCCTTCTTTTCCTCAATAAGAGCCTTTCTTCTCAACTCTCTTGGCACGGTCTGTAGCTGTATTTTGACTACTTACTTTTTGGGTAGTTCTAGCACTGCTTTTCCCATCCAGCTGGTTCTATAACCAGAGAACAGTGATGACAGCAGTCGTGGTTTTTATACTGTTGCGTGTTAGAACAGGATTTTGTTAAAGTGATCACCTATTCAGCATCTCATTAAGTAGAATGATGTTTGTCTGCGAAGGAATTCAACAAACACTTGAATGGAATGGCTGCTGTACGTGTGGAGATGCTGATTTAAGAAAAAATTGGAGTGGTCTCTTATTCTTTTCCGGAGCTGTATGTTGCAGAAGTTGCTTATTCGTGGCGGTTCTCTGTAAAACCGATGGCAGACTACACCGTTTTACCAGACGTTGACCACTAGATGGCAGCACGACTCTATCAGTCACATCCACGTGGCGCAGACGCAGACCGGATGAGCGCAGCGGCGAACTAAAGCAACTGCCTGTAAAGGCTCATTAACGGCTGGTAGAGGAAAGCTGCACTTTTCTATAGTTAACCTACGGAGTACGGTTATGTTTACCATTTTAAATCTGTTTATTATTAAATACGACTCGTACAGTAAATGCCTAGGCTAATGCTCTAACTGCACGTGTGTGTGTGTGTGTGTGTGTGTGTGTGTGTGTGTGTGTGTGTGTGTGTGTGTGTGCGCGCGCACTCTCCTGGTTCAGCCGGATTTAAGAACATTGCACAAGGCTTTTCCTCTTTTTGGGGGGAGGGGGTGGAGATTTGTGCTGGAATGTAAATATGCTTGTGGTCTGAGAGGGAGGGAAAGAGAGAGAGAGAGAGAGGGAGAGAGAGAGGGAGGGAGAGAGAGAGAGAGAGCCGACTGATCATGAGGAGAAACACTAAGACTGGGTTCAGTCAGGACCGGCTCTTACTGCATCACCCTCGCCTGTGTGTGTGTGTGTGTGTATGTGTGTGTGTGTGTGTGTGTGTAAAAGGCTGAAGAAAACCATAAACATTAGCTTTTTTTTTCAGCCTTTACACAAATTGGATTTGATTGCACCAGAGAATGACAAAACTAAATAACTGAATAACCTCTAAGCTCTCTTTGACTTTTTCATATACACATGCACATTTTCGGTCTCTTTCTGTGTCTCTCATACACAGCCTGGTTCTACACACAAACACACACACACACACACACATTTTCTCTCTCTGCAACTCAGACCCACAGACACAAGGCCTCCAGAGGAGGTTTTGGTTTGGTGGAGGCTCTCCACGTTAAACAGCGACGCAGACTGCCACGAATCGCTGCATGCACCGTTACCATAGCGCCGTTACATCTGCCCAGTGGGGCTGTGAAGGTGAAGGGTCACAGTGTTTAAAGCACGCAGAGGTCGGTTTGCTTCATCACGCATTGTCCCGCGTGTGCGGAGGAACGATCACGCGTGAGGATGAGTGCGATGGCTTGGTGATGTCACGCTGGGTGGGGTGGAGACCGGTCCAGGAGGAGGAGGACCACGGCAGGCTACCCCACCACTGCACCACTCACCACTGCCCCAACCTCCACTGCACCACTCACTACTGCTGCACCCACTACTGCCCCAACCTCCACTGCACCACTCACTACTGCTGCACCCACTACTGCCCCAACCTCCACTGCACCACTCACCACTGCCCCAACCTCCACTGCCCCAACCTCCACTGCACCACTCACTACTGCCCCACCCACCACTGCCCCAACCTCCACTGCACCACTCACTACTGCTGCACCCACTACTGCCTCAACCTCCACTGCACCACTCACCACTGCCCCAACCTCCACTGCACCACTCACTACTGCTGCACCCACTACTGCCCCAACCTCCACTGCACCACTCACCACTGCCCCAACCTCCACTGCACCACTCACTACTGCTGCACCCACTACTGCCCCAACCTCCACTGCACCACTCACCACTGCCCCAACCTCCACTGCACCACTCACTACTGCTGCACCCACTACTGCCCCAACCTCCACTGCACCACTCACCACTGCCCCAACCTCCACTGCACCACTCACTACTGCTACACCCACTACTGCCCCAACCTCCACTGCACCACTCACTACTGCTGCACCCACTACTGCCCCAACCTCCACTGCACCACTCACCACTGCCCCAACCTCCACTGCACCACTCACTACTGCTGCACCCACTACTGCCCCAACCTCCACTGCACCACTCACCACTGCCCCAACCTCCACTGCACCACTCACTACTGCTACACCCACTACTGCCCCAACCTCCACTGCACCACTCACTACTGCTGCACCCACTACTGCCCCAACCTCCACTGCACCACTCACCACTGCCCCAACCTCCACTGCACCACTCACTACTGCTGCACCCACTACTGCCCCAACCTCCACTGCACCACTCACCACTGCCCCAACCTCCACTGCACCACTCACTACTGCTGCACCCACTACTGCCCCAACCTCCACTGCACCACTCACCACTGCCCCAACCTCCACTGCACCACTCACTACTGCTACACCCACTACTGCCCCAACCTCCACTGCACCACTCACTACTGCTGCACCCACTACTGCCCCAACCTCCACTGCACCACTCACCACTGCCCCAACCTCCACTGCACCACTCACTACTGCTGCACCCACTACTGCCCCAACCTCCACTGCACCACTCACCACTGCCCCAACCTCCACTGCACCACTCACTACTGCTACACCCACTACTGCCCCAACCTCCACTGCACCACTCACTACTGCTGCACCCACTACTGCCCCAACCTCCACTGCACCACTCACCACTGCCCCAACCTCCACTGCACCACTCACTACTGCTACACCCACTACTGCCCCAACCTCCACTGCACCACTCACTACTGCTGCACCCACTACTGCCTCAACCTCCACTGCACCACTCACCACTGCCCCAACCTCCACTGCACCACTCACTACTGCTACACCCACTACTGCCCCAACCTCCACTGCACCACTCACTACTGCTGCACCCACTACTGCCCCAACCTCCACTGCACCACTCACCACTGCCCCAACCTCCACTGCACCACTCACTACTGCTACACCCACTACTGCCCCAACCTCCACTGCACCACTCACTACTGCTGCACCCACTACTGCCTCAACCTCCACTGCACCACTCACCACTGCCCCAACCTCCACTGCACCACTCACCACTGCCCCAACCTCCACTGCACCACTCACTACTGCTACACCCACTACTGCCCCAACCTCCACTGCACCACTCACCACTGCCCCAACCTCCACTGCTCCACTCACTACTGCTGCACCCACTACTGCCCCAACCTCCACTGCACCACTCACCACTGCTCCAACCACTACTGCCCCACCAACCACTGCTCCATCCACAACTCCAAGTTCGACATGTTGGATAAAACTCAGATTATGTTTGCAGTTAATGAATCGTTTAATTTTGCTGATGCACTGGTGTCCTTGTTATTACAAACACTGCAGACGAAACCAATACTTCTGTTTCACAGAAATTCAATTTATACTGAAACTGTCCTCTGTGGTCCAGGACAATTATATCACACGCAGGTCTGTCTCGTCCTCTCCTGCTTTTCCTTGCACTCACCCCGTTGTGGGTGTAATGTCCTGTATTTTGGCAGCTCATTCTAGTGTCACTGTCTCCAGACGTCTGATGTGCAACACCAAATCGTTAAGGGTTATCTGTCCTGCTGAAGCTTGGATGGCTTCTCTCTCCTAAAACACTTTACACCTGATATCTGATCTGATACATGCACCACTTCAACCTCATTTGGCTTGATATTCAGTTCAAATCATGCTGCATGCAACACTAAGATCAGACATAAATCTTGTGTCTCTTAAAGATGTTTGTTCCAACTCTGCACAGATAATCACTTTACCATCATATTAGATCAGACAAATTTACATGTACAGTATTTAGCTGATGCTTTTATCCAAAGCTTACAGTTCTGACTGAACACAACTTGAGTATTTGTGGGTAAAGTTCCTTGCTCGGGCCCATCAGTGGAAACTTGGCAGTGGTGGGACTCGAACTGGCAACCTTCTAGTCCAGTACCTTCACCACTGAGCCACCACTGGCCCTGTAGGGGACACATCACTATCCCACGCATCTACAGAGCAGATCACACCTTAACGATGACTGGGCCTTCAGCTTCTATCTGATTATTTATTTCCCTTTGTACTTTAATCTGCTTTAGACATTATGTAATCGTTAGCGAGATTTGCTGTTTTCTATGAAGCACTTTGTTTAAAAAATAACTAAGTTTTAATTTTAAAAGTGTTGCACTGTTCTTGTTGATTTGGCTATTGGAGGTGTTTCTCTGAGCGCTGGACATGGAGCTCCAGAGAGAGCAGCTCACATAATTCCCGCCTGTTCTTGCCTTTTCCCGGGTTTATGACACTCCGGTCTGCATTCCTAAGCATCTTGTATTGTGTGTAACTTCCTGGTATGATAGCTCCACAAATCAGATTATTAAAGTTTAGTACCCCACATGAGTCTGGGTCAGATGTTTCTCAGTGCTGTCTGTCTGATGTCACTGGAGATCAGATGCCAGATTTTGTATCTCAGTATAAATTCAGATCAGACAGCTGTTGTTGTTGATGAGTGATGAGATTATATTGAGTGTGTCTGTCATTACACTCTTGCTCACACCCGCAACTCAGGGGCCTGTCACACATCTCAAGGGTCTGTCCTGCATTTCTTCAGTGGTCTGTCCCAAATCTCAGGGGTTTGTCCCGCATTTCATCAGTAGTACCTGCGTATCAGATTCAGTGTGTGTCCTGCATGAGCTACATATGACCTGTTTGGCTGGTTGGTTGTTTGTCGCATCTGCACATGGCAAAGATGAAGGCAATCGAAGCAAAACTTAAATAAGTTTTTCATGCAGACGTGTGTGTGTGTGGCGCGCGTGTGTGCGTGTGTGGCGCGCGTGTGTGTGTGCGCGTGTGTGTGTGCATAGGCCGAGAGTAGGTAGATGATTCTCTTTCACTCTCACTTTGTGAATCTTTCCTGGACTAGATTGAAAGCTTTAAGAGCATGATTGCTATCATCAGGTAGGAAGAGTTGGCCAAGTGTGTGTGTGTGTGTGTGTGTGTGTGTGTGTGAGAGATAGAGAGATTGCTCTCATCAGGTTGATAGTATTGACACTGCTGTGCTTTTTGTGTGTGTACAGATAATTGTGGGTGAGACAGTGATTTGAGTGCATGCATGTGTGTTTGTGTGTGTGTGTGTGTGTGTGTGTGTGATTACTGCTGTCAACAGTTTGACAGTGCAATATGTGGGGGATGCATGCTTGTTTGCATATGTATGTGTGCGTAGGAGTGTGTTCTCTCAGTGTTTGTGTGGGGGTTTTTTTTTTCTTAGTGTGTGTGTGTGTGTGTGTGTGTTTGTGTGTGTGTGTATAACAGAGAGTGAGTGTGTAATATCCAGGTTTGTAACAGGTTGGGAGAGATGGATTAACACAGCAGGCATCTGAGTGCCAACACACAAACCTGCTGCTTGTGTGTGTGCGTGCCTTAGTCTTTGTGTGCTTCTATGCCAGATTGTTGCTCTGTGTGTGTGTGTGGGGGGGGGGGATAAAGGGCACCTTGTAGTGTATAATTAAAATCCTTGTTAATCAGCTCATCAATGACTGCTTAGTGAGAGAAGGGACATCCAGTCGTGATCTGATTATACACACACACACACACACACACATACACACACCTCTTCTCATTCTCTCCATCTGTTCATTTTATTATCTCAACAAAACTAATCACACATACCCACATTAACAAGACTAATCACACACTCACATTAACAAGACTCACCTCACACACACCCACATTAACGAGACTAACCCCACACACTCACATTAACAAGACTAACCTCACACACACTCACATTAACAAGACTAACCCCACACACACCCAGATTAACAAGACTAACCTCACACATACCCACATTAACAAGACTATCCACACCCACATTAGCAAGACTAACCTCATACACACCCAGATTAGCAAGACTAACCCCACACACACCCAGATTAACAAGACTATCTCCACACACTCACATTAACAAGACTAACCTCACACACACCCACATTAACAAGACTATCCCCACACACACACAAATTAACAAGACTAACCTCACACATACCCACATTAACAAGACTAATCACACACACACGCTAACAAGGCATACCACACACAAGCTCATTAACAAGACTAACCCCACACACCCACACATTAACAAGACTCACCCCACACACGCCCACATAACAAGACTAACCTCACACAAATTTACATTAACAAGACTATCCCCACACCCACATCGACAAGACTAACCTCACACACACCCACATTAACAAGACTAACCCCACGCACACTCACATTAACAAGACTATCCCCACACACAGATTATCAAGACTATCCTCACATACACCCAAATTAACAAGACGTATCACACACAAGCTCATTAACAAGACTAATCACACACAAGCTCATTAACAAGACTAATCACACACAACCACATTAACAAGACTAATCTCACACACAGCCAAATTAACAAGACTAACCTCACACACACATTAACAAGACTCACCCCACACACAAACATATTAACAAGACTATCCCCACACACTCACATTAACAAGACTAACCCCACACACACCCAAATTAACAGGACTAACCCCACACACACATTATCAAGACTCTCCTCACACACAACCAAATTAACAAGACATACCACACACCCAGCCGCAATAACAAGACTCACCCAACACACACCCACATTAACAAAACTAATCCCACACACACCAAAATTAACAAGATTAACCCCACACACACATAATCAAGACTATCCTCACACACACCCAAATTAACAAGACATACCACACACACAAGCTCATTAACAAAACTAATCACACACACCCATGTTAACAAGACTAACCTCACGCACACTCACATTAACAAGACTATCCCCACACCCACATTAACAAGACTAACCTCACACACACCCACATTAGCAAGACTAACCCCACACACACCCAGATTAACAGGACTAACCCCACACACACACACCCAAATTAACAAAACTCACCCCACACACACATTATAAAGGCTATCCTCACACACACCCAAATTAACAAGACATACCACACACACAACCACATTAACAAGACTATCCTCACACACACCCAAATTAACAAGACATACCACACACACAAGCTCATTAACAAAACTAATCACACACACCCATGTTAACAAGACTAACCTCACGCACATATTAACAAGACTAACCCCACACACATATTAACAAGACTATCCCCACACACTCACATATTAACAAGACTAACCCCACACACACCCAAATTAACAGGACTAACCCCACACACACATTATCAAGACTATCCTCACACACAACCAAATTAACAAGACATACCACACACCCAGCCACATTAACAAGACTAACCCCACACACACCCACATTAACAAGACTAACCCCACACACACATTATCAAGACTTTCCTCACACACAACCAAATTAACAAGACATACCACACACCCAGCCACATTAACAAGACTAACCCCACACCCACATTATCAAGACTATCCTCACACACACGCACATTAACAAGACTAACCCCACACACACCCAAATTAACAAGACTAACCCCACACACACATTATCAAGACGTACCACACACAAGCTCATTAACAAGACTAATCTCGCACACAGCCAAATTAACAAGACTAACCTCACACACACATTATCAAGACTATCCTCACACACACCCAAATTTAACAAGACATACCACACACACAAGCTTATTAACAAGACTAACCCCACACACAGCCAAATTAACAAGACTAACCCCACACACACATTATCAAGACGTACCACACACAAGCTCATTAACAAGACTAATCTCGCACACAGCCAAATTAACAAGACTAACCTCACACACACAGTAACAAGACTCACCCCACACACCCACAATAACAAGACTCACCCCACACACCCACAATAACAAGACTCACCCCACACACACCCACATTAACAAGACTAACCCCACACACACATTATCAAGACTATCCTCACACACACCCAGATTAACAGGACTAACCCCACACACACACACACACCCAAATTAACAAGTCTCACCCCACACACACATTATCAAGGCTATCCTCACACATACCCAAATTAACAAGACATACCACACACACAACCACATTAACAAGACTAACTTCACACACACCCACATTAACAAGACTAACTCCACACACACACAAATTAACAGGACTAACCCCCCACCCACACACACCCAAATTAACAAGACATACCACACACACAAGCTCATAACAAAACTAATCTCACACACACCCATGTTAACAAGACTAACCTCATGCACACTCACATTAACAAGACTATCCCCACACCCACATTAACAAGACTATCCCCACACACCCACATTAACAAGACTAACCTCATACACACCCACATTAGCAAGACTAACCCCACACACACCCAGATTAACAAGACTATCTCCACACACTCACATTAACAAGACTAACCTCACACACACCCACATTAACAAGACTAACTCCACACACACACAAATTAACAGGACTAACCCCCCACACACACCCAAATGAACAAGACTAACCTCACACACACATTAACAAGACTCACCCCACACACACCCACATTAACAAGACATACCACACACCCAACCACATTAACAAGACTAATCTCACACACACCCACATTAACAAGACTAACCCCACACACGCCCACATAACAAGACTAACCTCACACACACCCACATTAACAAGAATAACCTCACACAAACTTACATTAACAAGACTATCCCCACACACACATTAACAAGACTAACCCCACGCACACTCACATTAACAAGACTATCCCCACACACACATTATCAAGACTATCCTCACACACACCCAAATTAACAAGATGTATCACACACAATCTCATTAACAAGACTAATCACACACAACCACATTAACAAGACTAATATCACACACAGCCAAATGAACAAGACTAACCTCACACACACATTAACAAGACTCACCCCACACACACCCACATTAACAAGACATACCACACACCCAGCCACATTAACAAGACTAACCCCACACACACCCAAATTAACAAGACTAACCCCACACACACATTATCAAGACTATCCTCACACACACCCAAATTAACAAGACGTACCACACACAAGCTCATTAACAAGACTAATCTCACACACAGCCAAATTAACAAGACTAACCTCACACACACAGTAACAAGACTCACCCCACACCCACAATAACAAGACTAACCTCACACACACCCACATTAGCAAGACTAACCCCACACACACCCAGATTAACAGGACTAACCCCCCACACACACACCCAAATTAACAAGACTCACCCCACACACACATTATCAAGACTATCCTCACACACACCCAAATTAACAAGACATACCCCACACACACACACATTAACAAGACATACCACACACCCAGCCACATTAACAAGACTAATCTCACACACACCCACATTAACAAGACTAACCCCACACACGCCCACATTAACAAGACTAACCCCACACACACACACACCCAAATTAACAAGACTCACTCCACACACACATTATCAAGACTATCCTCACACACACCCAAATTAACAAGACATACCACACACACAACCACATTAACAAGACTAATCTCACACACACCCACATTAACAAGACTAACCTCACACAAACTTACATTAACAAGACTATCCCCACACACACATTAACAAGACTAACCCGACGCACACTCACATTAACAAGACTATCCCCACACACACTTTATCAAGACTATCCTCACACACACAAATTAACAAGACGTATCACACACAAGCTCATTAACAAGACTAATCACACACAACCATATTAACAAGACTCACCCCACACACACACATATTAACAAGACTATCCCCACACACACACATATTAACAAGACTAACCCCACACACATATTAACAAGACTATCCCCACACACTCACATATTAACAAGACTAACCCCACACACACCCAAATTAACAGGACTAACCCCACACACACATTATCAAGACTATCCTCACACACAACCAAATTAACAAGACATACCACACACCCAGCCACATTAACAAGACTAACCCCACACACACCCACATTAACAAGACTAACCCCACACACACATTATCAAGACTATCCTCACACACCCAAATTTAACAAGACATACCACACACACAAGCTCATTAACAAGACTAACCCCACACACAGCCAAATTAACAGGACTAACCCCACACACACATTATCAAGACTTTCCTCACACACACGCACATTAACAAGACGTACCACACACAAGATCATTAACAAGACTAATCTCACACACAGCCAAATTAACAAGACTAACCTCACACACACAGTAACAAGACTCACCCCACACACCCACAATAACAAGACTCACCCCACACACACCCACATTAACAAGACTCACCCCACACACACATTATCAAGACTATCCTCACACACACCCACATTAACAAGACTAACCCCACACACACCCATATTAACAAGACTAACCCCACACACACATTAACAAGACTATCCTCACACACACCCAA
>NC_137504.1:33715000-33717500 GCF_041902795.1 Electrophorus electricus | reverse complement strand
TGGTGTTGCATCGTATTGTATCGTATCGCATCGTATCGTATTGCATCGTATCGTGATGCATCGTATGGTGTTGCATCGTATCGTGATGCATTGTATCGTATTGCATCATATCGTATTGCATCGTATGGTGTTGCATCGTATCATATTGCATCGTATCGTGATGCATCGTATGGTGTTGCATCGTATGGTGTTGCATCGTATCGTGATGCATTGTATCGTATTGCATCATATCGTATTGCATCGTATGGTGTTGCATCGTATGGTGTTGCATCGTATCATATTGCATCGTATCGTGATGCATCGTATCATATTGCATCGTATCGTGATGCATCGTATCATATTGCATCGTATCGTGATGCATCGTATGGTGTTGCATCGTATCGTATTGTATCGTATTGTATCGTATTGCATCATATCGTATTGCATCGTATCGTGATGTATCGTATTGCATCGTATGGTGTTGCATCGTATCGTGATGCATCGTATGGTGATGCATTGTATCGTATTGCATCATATCGTATTGCATCGTATCATATTGCATCGTATCGTGATGCATCGTATCATATTGCATCGTATCGTGATGCATTGTATGGTGTTGTATCGTATTGTATCGTATTGCATCGTATCGTATTGCATCGTATCGTATTGCATCGTATCGTGATGCATCGTATCGTATTGCATCGTATCGTGATGCATCGTATGGTGTTGCATCGTATTGTATTGCATCATATCGTATTGCATCGTATCGTGATGCATCGTATCGTATTGCATCGTATCGTGATGCATCGTATCGTATTGCATCGTATGGTGTTGCATCGTATGGTGATGCATTGTATCGTATTGCATCATATCGTATTGCATCGTATCATATTGCATCGTATCGTGATGCATCGTATCATATTGCATCGTATCGTGATGCATTGTATGGTGTTGCATCGTATCGTATTGTATCGTATTGCATCGTATTGCATCGTATCGTATTGCATCGTATTGCATCGTATTGCATCGTATCGTATTGCATCGTATCATGATGCATCGTATCGTATTGCATCGTGATGCATCGTATCGTATTGCATCGTGATGCATCGTATGGTGTTGCATCGTATCGTATTGTATCGTATTGCATCATATCGTATTGCATCGTATCGTGATGTATCGTATTGCATCGTATCGTATTGCATCGTATCGTATTGCATCGTATTGCATCGTATTGCATCGTATCGTATTGCATCGTATCGTATTGCATCGTATCGTATTGCATCGTATCGTGATGCATCGTATCGTATTGCATCGTATCGTGATGCATCGTATCGTATTGCATCGTATCGTGATGCATCATATCGTATTGCATCGTATCATGATGCATCGTATGGTGTTGCATCGTATCGTATTGCATCGTATCGTATTGCATCGTATTGCATCGTATCGTATTGCATCGTATCATGATGCATCGTATCGTATTGCATCGTGATGCATCGTATCGTGATGCATCGTATCGTGATGCATCGTATCGTGATGCATCGTATCATATTGCATCGTATCGTGATGCATCGTATCGTGATGCATTGTATCGTATTGCATCGTATTGCATCGTATTGCATCGTATCATGATGCATCGTATCGTATTGCATCGTGATGCATCGTATCGTGATGCATCGTATCGTGATGCATATTTTAGCATAAAGTTGCTAGCAGCTACAAACGTTGCCGCTGTCTCTTTTCACCTTCCTCCGCCTCCTCTGACATGTAAGAACAGAAGGTGTGTCTGATCAAACTCTGATCACACACAACCCAGATCATTTCCACAAACACGTTTGCAGACGAAGCACTGAGGTGTGTTGTGGCTTTTAGTGCGGGTCATCATGGCCCAATTACACCCTCAATCTCACTACAGTGTCGTTTTGAACAAGTGATGTTACACCAGTTAGTCTGTTTCAAACAAGTGGCATTTTGACATTGTAGTAACGGCTTTAAATCTGAACTTTTGGCCCTTTCTCTGACAGAATTCCGATGGAGAGACCGTGTGTCAGCTCTGTGTGTAGACTTTAACGCGGGAATGTTTTCCACATGGAGTCTGGGACACTCTGTTGCTCTCTGAGCTGTTTGAGGAGTGTGTGTGTTACAGCCTGCAAATGGGGTCTCATCACAGAGTTATGCCCAGTTCATTATTATAGCACAACAACAACAATAATTATAACAGCAATAATACAAGAGAGAGGAGAGAGGGGGAGGGGTCATACAGACTCAGGGAGAGGGGGAGGGGTTAAACAGACTCAGAAAGAGAGGGGGAGGGGTCATACAGACTCAGGGAGAGAGGGGGAGGGGTCATACAGACTCAGGGAGAGAGGGGAGGGGTCATACAGACTCAGGGAGAGAGGGGGAGGGGTCATACAGACTCAGGGAGAGAGGGGGAGGGGTCATACAGACTCAGGGAGAGAGGGGGAGGGGTCATACAGACTCAGGGAGAGAGGGGGAGGGGTCATACAGACTCAGGGAGAGA
>NC_137504.1:33687500-33710000 GCF_041902795.1 Electrophorus electricus | reverse complement strand
CCGTCTGGCGTTCCGCGTTGGACCTACAGTGAGAGGATCCGTCTGGCGTTCCTCGTTGGACCTACAGTGAGAGGATCCGTCTGGCATTCCTCGTTGGACCTACAGTGAGAGGATCCGTCTGACGTTCACGTGTTGGACCTACAGTGAGAGGATCCGTCTGACGTTCACGTGTTGGACCTACAGTGAGAGGATCCGTCTGGCGTTCCGTGTTGGACCTACAGTGAGAGGATCCGTCTGGCGTTCTGCGTTGGACCTACAGTGAGAGGATCCGTCTGGCGTTCCGCGTTGGACCTACAGTGAGAGGATCCGTCTGGCGTTCCTCGTTGGACCTACAGTGAGAGGATCCGTCTGGCGTTCCGCATTGGACCTACAGTGAGAGGATCCGTCTGGCGTTCCGCATTGGACCTACAGTGAGAGGATCCGTCTGGCATTCCTCGTTGGACTTACAGTGAGAGGATCCGTCTGGCGTTCCATGTTGCACCTATAGTGAGAGGATCCGTCTGACGTTCCGCGTTGGACCTACAGTGAGAGGATCCGTCTGGCGTTCCTCGTTGGACCTACAGTGAGAGGATCCGTCTGGCGTTCCGCATTGGACCTACAGTGAGAGGATCCGTCTGGCGTTCCGCATTGGACCTACAGTGAGAGGATCCGTCTGGCATTCCTCGTTGGACCTACAGTGAGAGGATCCGTCTGGCGTTCCATGTTGCACCTATAGTGAGAGGATCCGTCTGACGTTCCGCATTGGACCTACAGTGAGAGGATCCGTCTGGCTTTCCGCATTGGACCTACAGTGAGAGGATCCGTCTGGCATTCCTCGTTGGACCTACAGTGAGAGGATCCGTCTGGCGTTCCGTGTTGCACCTATAGTGAGAGGATTCGTCTGACGTTCACGTGTTGGACCTACAGTGAAAGGATCCGTCTGACGTTCACGTGTTGGACCTACAGTGAGAGGATCCGTCTGACGTTCACGTGTTGGACCTACAGTGAGAGGATCCATCTGACGTTCACGTGTTGGACCTACAGTGAGAGGATCCGTCTGACGTTCACGTGTTGGACCTACAGTGAGAGGATCTGTCTGACGTTCACGTGTTGGACCTACAGTGAGAGGATCCGTCTGGCGTTCCGTGTTGGACCTACAGTGAGAGGATCTGTCTGGCGTTCCGCATTGGACCTACAGTGAGAGGATCCGTCTGACGTTCACGTGTTGGACCTACAGTGAGAGGATCCGTCTGACGTTCACGTGTTGGACCTACAGTGAGAGGATCCGTCTGGCGTTCCGCGTTGGACCTACAGTGAGAGGATCCGTCTGGCGTTCCGCGTTGGACCTACAGTGAGAGGATCCGTCTGGCGTTCCTCGTTGGACCTACAGTGAGAGGATCCGTCTGGCATTCCTCGTTGGACCTACAGTGAGAGGATCCGTCTGGCGTTCCGTGTTGCACCTATAGTGAGAGGATCCGTCTGACGTTCATGTGTTGGACCTACAGTGAAAGGATCCGTCTGACGTTCACGTGTTGGACCTACAGTGAGAGGATCCGTCTGACGTTCACGTGTTGGACCTACAGTGAGAGGATCCGTCTGACGTTCACGTGTTGGACCTACAGTGAGAGGATCCGTCTGACGTTCACGTGTTGGACCTACAGTGAGAGGATCCGTCTGACGTTCACGTGTTGGACCTACAGTGAGAGGATCCGTCTGACGTTCACGTGTTGGACCTACAGTGAGAGGATCCGTCTGACGTTCACGTGTTGGACCTACAGTGAGAGGATCCGTCTGACGTTCACGTGTTGGACCTACAGTGAGAGGATCCGTCTGACGTTCACGTGTTGGACCTAGAGTGAGAGGATCCGTCTGGCGTTCCGTGTTGGACCTACAGTGAGAGGATCCGTCTGGCGTTCCGCGTTGGACCTACAGTGAGAGGATCCGTCTGGCGTTCCTCGTTGGACCTACAGTGAGAGGATCCGTCTGGCGTTCCGCGTTGGACCTACAGTGAGAGGATCCGTCTGGCGTTCCGCGTTGGACCTACAGTGAGAGGATCCGTCTGGCGTTCCGTGTTGCACCTACAGTGAGAGGATCCGTCTGGCGTTCCGTGTTGCACCTATAGTGAGAGGATCCGTCTGACGTTCACGTGTTGGACCTACAGTGAGAGGATCCGTCTGACGTTCACGTGTTGGACCTACAGTGAGAGGATCCATCTGACGTTCACGTGTTGGACCTACAGTGAGAGGATCCGTCTGACGTTCACGTGTTGGACCTACAGTGAGAGGATCTGTCTGACGTTCACGTGTTGGACCTACAGTGAGAGGATCCGTCTGGCGTTCCTCGTTGGACCTACAGTGAGAGGATCCGTCTGGCGTTCCGCGTTGGACCTACAGTGAGAGGATCCGTCTGGCGTTCCGCGTTGGACCTACAGTGAGAGGATCCGTCTGGCGTTCCGTGTTGCACCTACAGTGAGAGGATCCGTCTGGCGTTCCGTGTTGCACCTATAGTGAGAGGATCCGTCTGACGTTCACGTGTTGGACCTACAGTGAGAGGATCCGTCTGACGTTCACGTGTTGGACCTACAGTGAGAGGATCCATCTGACGTTCACGTGTTGGACCTACAGTGAGAGGATCCGTCTGACGTTCACGTGTTGGACCTACAGTGAGAGGATCTGTCTGACGTTCACGTGTTGGACCTACAGTGAGAGGATCCGTCTGGCGTTCCGTGTTGGACCTACAGTGAGAGGATCTGTCTGGCGTTCCACATTGGACCTACAGTGAGAGGATCCGTCTGACGTTCACGTGTTGGACCTACAGTGAGAGGATCCGTCTGACGTTCACGTGTTGGACCTACAGTGAGAGGATCCGTCTGGCGTTCCGCGTTGGACCTACAGTGAGAGGATCCGTCTGGCGTTCCGCGTTGGACCTACAGTGAGAGGATCCGTCTGGCGTTCCGTGTTGCACCTATAGTGAGAGGATCCGTCTGACGTTCACGTGTTGGACCTACAGTGAAAGGATCCGTCTGACGTTCACGTGTTGGACCTACAGTGAGAGGATCCGTCTGACGTTCACGTGTTGGACCTACAGTGAGAGGATCCGTCTGACGTTCACGTGTTGGACCTACAGTGAGAGGATCCGTCTGACGTTCACGTGTTGGACCTACAGTGAGAGGATCCGTCTGACGTTCACGTGTTGGACCTACAGTGAGAGGATCCGTCTGACGTTCACGTGTTGGACCTACAGTGAGAGGATCCGTCTGACGTTCACGTGTTGGACCTACAGTGAGAGGATCCGTCTGGCGTTCCGCGTTGGACCTACAGTGAGAGGATCCGTCTGGCGTTCCGCGTTGGACCTACAGTGAGAGGATCCGTCTGGCGTTCCTCGTTGGACCTACAGTGAGAGGATCCGTCTGGCATTCCTCGTTGGACCTACAGTGAGAGGATCCGTCTGGCGTTCCGTGTTGCACCTATAGTGAGAGGATCCGTCTGACGTTCACGTGTTGGACCTACAGTGAAAGGATCCGTCTGACGTTCACGTGTTGGACCTACAGTGAGAGGATCCGTCTGACGTTCACGTGTTGGACCTACAGTGAGAGGATCCGTCTGACGTTCACGTGTTGGACCTACAGTGAGAGGATCCGTCTGACGTTCACGTGTTGGACCTACAGTGAGAGGATCCGTCTGACGTTCACGTGTTGGACCTACAGTGAGAGGATCCGTCTGACGTTCACGTGTTGGACCTACAGTGAGAGGATCCGTCTGACGTTCACGTGTTGGACCTACAGTGAGAGGATCCGTCTGACGTTCACGTGTTGGACCTACAGTGAGAGGATCCGTCTGACGTTCACGTGTTGGACCTAGAGTGAGAGGATCCGTCTGGCGTTCCGTGTTGGACCTACAGTGAGAGGATCCGTCTGGCGTTCCGCGTTGGACCTACAGTGAGAGGATCCGTCTGGCGTTCCTCGTTGGACCTACAGTGAGAGGATCCGTCTGGCGTTCCGCGTTGGACCTACAGTGAGAGGATCCGTCTGGCGTTCCGCGTTGGACCTACAGTGAGAGGATCCGTCTGGCGTTCCGTGTTGCACCTACAGTGAGAGGATCCGTCTGGCGTTCCGTGTTGCACCTATAGTGAGAGGATCCGTCTGACGTTCACGTGTTGGACCTACAGTGAGAGGATCCGTCTGACGTTCACGTGTTGGACCTACAGTGAGAGGATCCATCTGACGTTCACGTGTTGGACCTACAGTGAGAGGATCCGTCTGACGTTCACGTGTTGGACCTACAGTGAGAGGATCTGTCTGACGTTCACGTGTTGGACCTACAGTGAGAGGATCCGTCTGGCGTTCCTCGTTGGACCTACAGTGAGAGGATCCGTCTGGCGTTCCGCGTTGGACCTACAGTGAGAGGATCCGTCTGGCGTTCCGCGTTGGACCTACAGTGAGAGGATCCGTCTGGCGTTCCGTGTTGCACCTACAGTGAGAGGATCCGTCTGGCGTTCCGTGTTGCACCTATAGTGAGAGGATCCGTCTGACGTTCACGTGTTGGACCTACAGTGAGAGGATCCGTCTGACGTTCACGTGTTGGACCTACAGTGAGAGGATCCATCTGACGTTCACGTGTTGGACCTACAGTGAGAGGATCCGTCTGACGTTCACGTGTTGGACCTACAGTGAGAGGATCTGTCTGACGTTCACGTGTTGGACCTACAGTGAGAGGATCCGTCTGGCGTTCCGTGTTGGACCTACAGTGAGAGGATCTGTCTGGCGTTCCACATTGGACCTACAGTGAGAGGATCCGTCTGACGTTCACGTGTTGGACCTACAGTGAGAGGATCCGTCTGACGTTCACGTGTTGGACCTACAGTGAGAGGATCCGTCTGGCGTTCCGCGTTGGACCTACAGTGAGAGGATCCGTCTGGCGTTCCGTGTTGCACCTATAGTGAGAGGATCCGTCTGACGTTCACGTGTTGGACCTACAGTGAAAGGATCCGTCTGACGTTCACGTGTTGGACCTACAGTGAGAGGATCCGTCTGACGTTCACGTGTTGGACCTACAGTGAGAGGATCCGTCTGACGTTCACGTGTTGGACCTACAGTGAGAGGATCCGTCTGACGTTCACGTGTTGGACCTACAGTGAGAGGATCCGTCTGACGTTCACGTGTTGGACCTACAGTGAGAGGATCCGTCTGACGTTCACGTGTTGGACCTACAGTGAGAGGATCCGTCTGACGTTCACGTGTTGGACCTACAGTGAGAGGATCCGTCTGACGTTCACGTGTTGGACCTAGAGTGAGAGGATCCGTCTGGCGTTCCGTGTTGGACCTACAGTGAGAGGATCCGTCTGGCGTTCCGCATTGGACCTACAGTGAGAGGATCCGTCTGGCGTTCCTCGTTGGACCTACAGTGAGAGGATCCGTCTGGCGTTCCGCGTTGGACCTACAGTGAGAGGATCCGTCTGGCGTTCCGCGTTGGACCTACAGTGAGAGGATCCGTCTGGCGTTCCGTGTTGCACCTACAGTGAGAGGATCCGTCTGACGTTCACGTGTTGGACCTACAGTGAGAGGATCCGTCTGACGTTCACGTGTTGGACCTACAGTGAGAGGATCCGTCTGACGTTCACGTGTTGGACCTACAGTGAGAGGATCCGTCTGACGTTCACGTGTTGGACCTACAGTGAGAGGATCCGTCTGACGTTCACGTGTTGGACCTACAGTGAGAGGATCCGTCTGACGTTCACGTGTTGGACCTACAGTGAGAGGATCCGTCTGGCATTCCTCGTTGGACCTACAGTGAGAGGATCCGTCTGGCGTTCCGTGTTGCACCTATAGTGAGAGGATCCGTCTGACGTTCACGTGTTGGACCTACAGTGAAAGGATCCGTCTGACGTTCACGTGTTGGACCTACAGTGAGAGGATCCGTCTGACGTTCACGTGTTGGACCTACAGTGAGAGGATCCGTCTGGCATTCCTCGTTGGACCTACAGTGAGAGGATCCGTCTGACGTTCACGTGTTGGACCTACAGTGAGAGGATCCGTCTGACGTTCACGTGTTGGACCTACAGTGAGAGGATCCGTCTGACGTTCACGTGTTGGACCTACAGTGAGAGGATCCGTCTGACGTTCACGTGTTGGACCTACAGTGAGAGGATCCGTCTGACGTTCACGTGTTGGACCTACAGTGAGAGGATCCGTCTGACGTTCACGTGTTGGACCTACAGTGAGAGGATCCGTCTGACGTTCACGTGTTGGACCTACAGTGAGAGGATCCGTCTGACGTTCACGTGTTGGACCTACAGTGAGAGGATCTGTCTGACGTTCACGTGTTGGACCTACAGTGAGAGGATCCGTCTGGCGTTCCTCGTTGGACCTACAGTGAGAGGATCCATCTGGCGTTCCTCGTAGGACCTACAGTGAGAGGATCCGTCTGGCGTTCCTCGTTGGACCTACAGTGAGAGGATCCGTCTGGCATTCCTCGTTGGACCTACAGTGAGAGGATCCGTCTGGCGTTCACGTGTTGGACCTACAGTGAGAGGATCCGTCTGGCGTTCCGCATTGGACCTACAGTGAGAGGATCGTCTGACGTTCACGTGTTGGACCTACAGTGAGAGGATCCGTCTGGCATTCCTCGTTGGACCTACAGTGAGAGGATCCGTCTGGCGTTCCGTGTTGCACCTATAGTGAGAGGATCCGTCTGACGTTCACGTGTTGGACCTACAGTGAAAGGATCCGTCTGACGTTCACGTGTTGGACCTACAGTGAGAGGATCCGTCTGACGTTCACGTGTTGGACCTACAGTGAGAGGATCCGTCTGACGTTCACGTGTTGGACCTACAGTGAGAGGATCCGTCTGACGTTCACGTGTTGGACCTACAGTGAGAGGATCCGTCTGACGTTCACGTGTTGGACCTACAGTGAGAGGATCCGTCTGACGTTCACGTGTTGGACCTACAGTGAGAGGATCCGTCTGACGTTCACGTGTTGGACCTACAGTGAGAGGATCCGTCTGGCGTTCCGTGTTGGACCTACAGTGAGAGGATCCGTCTGGCGTTCACGTGTTGGACCTACAGTGAGAGGATCCGTCTGACGTTCACGTGTTGGACCTACAGTGAGAGGATCCGTCTGACGTTCACGTGTTGGACCTACAGTGAGAGGATCTGTCTGACGTTCACGTGTTGGACCTACAGTGAGAGGATCCGTCTGGCGTTCCGTGTTGGACCTACTCCCCCGTAAGGATGGATGGTGCGTTTGAGTCGCTCAGTCTGGTTTTCATTTATCGAGGATGGCAGCGGCATTTTCTGGACACGGGGCGTGTTTGTGTGAGACACACAGCTCCTCCGAAACGTCCACCCAGCTTCAGCAAACACTCACGCCAGCTTAGGCCTGACGGACAAGGCTCCAGCTGCAGGGAAAAGCCCAAGGCTGGAATTCTGGAACCGGAACACCAAATTAGCTGCTCACATATAGGCTCAGCTAAGGCTGGGTTACCACGGAAACGTGAGGACCTTCTAGGACCGTCCTGTGCTTGGTTTTTTTTTGTTTATTTGGGTTTTTTCCATTCTTACTAAATTTCATTTTCCAAGCGGTTGTCAAGAGTAAGGACGTCTGGGAAGCAGGCGCTCTGAATCAGGTTTCAGTGGAGGGACGTCTGACACAAAAACTGCAGTAAAGCACTTTAGGGACAGCACGGCACTCTCATAAGTGCTCGGTGTGTGTGTTCATGTGTGTGTTCGTGTGTGTGTTCGTGTGTGTATTCGTGTGTGTGAGACCGTGTGTGTGTGTTCGTGTGTGTTCGTGTGTGTGTGTGTGTGTGTGTGTGTTCGTGTGTGTGTGTGTGTGTGTGTGTGTGTGTGTGTGTGTTCGTGTGTGTGTGTGTGTGTGTGTGTGGTAGATGTCCAGGAGCAGGAGTGATACTCTACAGGGTGGTAGATGCATCTTTTATGCGGTCTAATGAATTGTATTGTGGCATGCCTTCCACTAGGGGGAGCTGTGGTGGTGTGTTAAGGATTTTCCTGAGTTTGCATTTGTTGAACAGCATTGATCTATGAAATATGAAGAGCTTTCACCATGACTCGGCTAATCCACCTCCCTCTGTTTGTGTGTGTGTGTTTTTTTTTCTTTCCAGGATGTTCACAAGTGTGTATTCTGATTGACAACTGCGAGACAGTGCCTTCTATGTACAGTTGTTGTTAGAGCGCTTTCTTATTGGGAGACATTAATAAACTAGTTTGAGTTGATTATAATTATAATTAGAATTTCCCTCTCTCTCTCTCTCCCCCTCTCTCTCCCCCTCTCTCTCCCTCTCTCTCTCTCCCCCTTCCTTTCTCTCTCTCTCTCTTTCACAGGGCTAATTGAGTTCTATATACATTATCTTTTATAGTTACAGACAGGAACTGGTGTGTGCAGAGGAATTCCCAGAGAGAGGGTCGTCTGTAAGAAACTCCCAGCAGGTCTGTGACTGAGGTTCTTCTGTGTGCTGCACATATGTAATAAACTGCTGAAACTTTTATTGCGTCTGTGAGTATGTGAATGGGTGTGTGTAGATATGTCAGTGAGAGAGGTGTAAGATCTGCGTGATTGTGTGTGTGTGTGTGAATGAGAGAGATGTAAGGTATTCTTGAAGAAAGCTGGTGTGTGTGGGGTGTGTGAAGTGAAAGTGAGAGCGAAGCACAGCCTAAAGTTTGTGTCGGAGAAGTGAAAGTTGAGAGTGGTGTGTTCATGTGTAATATGGAGATGAGCTCTTAGTCCAGGAAAGACTGCAGAGTAGGACTTAAACTTAGTCCAGGAAAGACTGCAGAGTAGGACTTAAACTTAGTCCAGGAAAGACTGCAGAGTAGGACTTAAACTTAGTCCAGGTGTGAACAGCTGTGACTGGATCACACTGTCTGAGATTAACTGTATATGCAGAGATCAAGGTGTTAGTGAAAGTGTGTGTGCGTATGTGTGTGCGTATGTGTGTGTGTGTGTGTGTGTGTGTGTGTGTGTGTGTGTGTGTGTGTGTGTGTGTGTGTAGGTGAGTGGGACATGTGAAGGACGTGTGTGTGTTTGTGTGTGTGTGTTTGTGTGTGTGTAGGATGTGTGTGTGTGTAGGATATGTGCATGTGTAGGACGGGTGTGTGTGTGTAGGATGTGTGTGTATGTGAAGGACGTGTGTGTGTGTGTGTGTGTGTGTGTGTGTGTGTGTGTAGCATGTGTGCTTGTGTAGGACAGGTGTGTGTGGGATGTGTGCGTGTGTGTGTGTGTGTGTGAGGTGTGTGTTGTAAATGCCTAACTGTACTCATAAAGAGAGCTGACACTCATCAACCAGACAGAATAAATAAGTCATCACATCTGCCTTTGAAACATGGAATTACTGATGGAATTCATTCCACAAATGTAAGATAGAGAGTCTGTGCATGCGTGTGTTTGTGTGTGTGTATTACAGAGCAGTTTTACTGCTTTTGTGTTGAAGATGATGATGGTGATGAGTTATTGATCAGAACACCTTTCTCAATGTGATACAAGCAAAGTGTGTGACTGTGTGTGAGTGTATGTGTGTGTGTTTGTGTGTGAGAGAGAGAGAGAGAGAGAGAGAGAGAGTGTGTGTGTGTGTGAGATAGAGAGTGTGTGTGTGAGTGTGTGTGTGTGTGTGTGTGTGTGTGTGTGAGAGAGTGTGTGTGTGTGTGTGTGTGTGTGTGTGTGTGTGTGTGTGTGTGTGTGTGTGTGAGAGTGTGTGTGTGTGAGAGAGAGTGTGTGTGAGAGAGAGTGTGTGTGAGAGAGAGAGAGTGTGTGTGTGAGAGAGAGAGTGTGTGTGTGAGAGAGAGAGTGTGTGTGTGTGAGAGAGAGTGTGTGTGTGAGAGAGAGTGTGTGTGAGAGAGAGAGTGTGTGTGAGAGAGTGTGTGTGTGTGTGTGAGAGGGTGTGTGTGTGAGAGAGAGTGTGTGTGTGTGTGTGTGTGTGAGAGAGTGGGTGTGTGTGTGTGAGAGAGTGGGTGTGTGTGTGTGTGAGAGTGGGTGTGTGTGTGTGTGAGAGTGGGTGTGTGTGTGTGTGAGAGTGGGTGTGTGTGTGTGTGTGATGGTGTGTGTGTGTGTGAGATAGTGTGTGTGATAGTATGTGTGAGAGTGGGAGTGAGAGTGGGAGTGTGTGTGAGAGTGGGTGTGATGGTGTGTGTGTGTGTGTGAGAGAGAGTGTGTGTGTGTCTGAACAATAAGCTATGATTGGCTGTGTGTATGTGTGGGGAATGTGTGGGAGTGTGTGTGTGTGGGGGGGGTACACATGTGTTTCTCAGATCAGGAACTCGGTGCAGGGTGACTGGGATTCTGGTCTTGGATGAGAAACTGGTGTTTTAGTAAATTGTGCTGGATTTTTTCTGAGACACTCACTTGACCTGCAGCACTTAGGAGGAAAGACATTGTGTGTGTGTGTGTGTGTGTGTGTGTGTGTGTGTGTGTGTGTGTGTGTGTGTGTGTGTGTGTATGTGTGTGTGTGAGGACGAGTATGAAGTTTGAACATTTGTTGGTCATGGTGAAGGTCTTGAGTAAAGTAGCAAATATAGCAAATTTTTTCTTTCTCAATCTCATTCCTGTCTCATTTCTCTCTCCTTGTCTCTAATATTTCTCAGATTCAAATTTGTCAAATTTATTAGCATGGAGCATGGACTATAATGACTGTTGTCAAAGATATACTATCTTTACTAGCTATTAAAATAATATCTTAATAGTGATAAAACTGTTGAAGAAACAGAAAATGAAAAAACATTTAAACACTCATGCAACATTGCTTTGTTTATCAAATTCTCCGTGTGAGGTGTGTGTGTGTGGTACACAAGCAGATAAAGTTCTGCTCTGCCTCTGTGTCTCCTGAGCTGCTCTGTCTGTGTGTCTCTTCTCTGGACGTCCACGTTTGTACCCGCTCGCTCTAGTCTTGGGTTTGAATGTAAAAGCAAAACCAAAGAACCAAATCATCCGCATAGAAAAGGAGTTCTAGGAATGCTCTTATTTCTTTTTCATTTGATCCTGATCTTGAACGTGTGAGTTGTTGGAGGGTTGTGGCCAGACTGTTGACGTAAATCGAGAAGAGAGTGGTAGATAGATTACAACCTTGCTGCACTCCACATTCCCGTGTAAAAAAAAACCAGTTCTTCTGTTCTCAATTTGAATTGCACATATATCCTCATGTATCGGTAATAAACTTAAAAGCTAAACGTTTTCTCTAGTACCATGTTTAATAGTCCTTTGTGCTCGGTGTTTGAAGCAGACAAACATTTTCCACTTTACCGTGTTGGTGGATTGCTTATGAAGCCAATTTGGCGTTTTGATAGGCCATTAAGTTCAATTAAGTATGTTAATGACCTTTCAGAAGTCTTCTGGTCTTAGCTAGATTGCTGTTTGCATGGATATATTAGTAGCTACGCCCGTCACATCAGTGGCCGGTTTTGTGTGTTTGGTCAACCTCACACTGTAGGGCTATGTCATATAGTTTGGGTTGCTGATTCTGTCCGTGGCAGCTGCTTCACCACGTCTCTCTCTCTCTCTCTCTCTGTGTCATTTAAAGTTCAGATGGTTTTCTCCCTCTTCTTCTGTCTGTCTCTGTCCGTCCTTTCTTGTACTGTACTGCCCTCGCTACAGTATGTGTGTACCGCTCGCTCTGCTGTGTGTGTGTGTGTGTGTGTGTGTGTGTGTGTGTGTGTGTGTGTGTGTGTGTGTGTACGGCCCTCTCTGCAGTGTGTGTGTGTGTGTGTGTGTGTGTGTGTGTATGTATGGCCCTCTCTGCAGTGTGTGTGTGTGTGTGTGTGTGTGTGTGTGTGTGTGTGTGTGTGTGTGTGTGTGTGTGTGTACGGCCCTCTCTGCAGTGTGTGTGTGTGTGTGTGTGTGTGTGTGTATGGCCCTCTCTGCAGTGTGTGTGTGTGTGTGTGTACGGCCCTCTCTGCAGTGTGTGTGTGTGTGTGTGTGTGTGTGTGTGTGTGTGTATGGCCCTCTCTGCAGTGTGTGTGTGTGTGTGTGTGTGTGTGTGTGTGTGTGTGTGTGTACGGCCCTCTCTGCAGTGTGTGTGTGTGTGTGTGTGTGTGTGTGTGTGTGTATGGCCCTCTCTGCAGTGTGTGTGTGTGTGTTTGTGTGTACGGCCCTCTGCAGTGTGTGTGTGTGTGTGTGTGTGTGTGTGTGTGTGTGTGTGTGTGTGTGTGTGTGTATGGCCCTCTCTGCAGTGTGTGTGTGTGTGTACGGCCCTCTCTGCAGTGTGTGTGTGTGTGTGTGTGTGTGTGTGTCTGCGGTGTGTTAGTAAGTCAGTGTGTTGCAGATGCTCCTGTAGCCTCAGACAGCCCTGTGTCCCCATGGCAGATCATGGTGCTGTTCTGGAGCGGAGCACCAGGTGGCGCTGTTGGGGCCAGTCCCAGCTGCTCCTGGGAGATGCGGTCTCGATCCTGTCCAGAGCTGTCCCCCACGCAACCACATCACCGCCCTGAAGGAGCCTGTTTGATTATGGTCAGAACATTCAAATCTCAGTGACCAGCCTTAGTGCACACACACACACACACACACAGAATGTGTTTGATCTCCTTTTGATGACCTTGTGTGACCCTGTCAAAGCTACTGTGTTTATGGCCTTGACCTCAGTCTGAGGGCTACTTTCATATACAAATCATTAATATTTACGCTCATGTACACGCGCACACACACACTCTCTCTCTCTCCCTGGGCCTGAATATTGTACAGATGTTAAACTAATAAGGTGTGGTCGTGGCGAGTGTTAAACAGAAGTGGAATCAGAGTCGATTCTTCTCTCTCTCCCCCTCTCTCTCTCTCTCTCACCCTCCCTCTCTCTCTCTCACCCTCCCTCTCTCTCTCACCCTCCCGCTCTCTCTCTCTCTCTCTCTCTCTCACCCTCTCTCACTTTCCTCTCTCTCTCAAATTCAAGTGGTGTAGTGAAGAGTGTTTTTCTGTGTTGTACTCGGAGATCTTATGGACTTCGTTTTGAAATGCACCTCTACCACAATTGACCTAGATGAACAAGTCTGTGACTGTAGTCACTGCCTCTGTGACTGTAGTCACCGTGTCTGTGTCTGTAGTCACTGTCTGTCTCTGTAGTCACTGTCTGTCTGTAGTCACCGTGTCTGTGTCTGTAGTCACTGTCTGTCTCTGTAGTCACTGTCTGTGTCTGTAGTCACTGTCTGTCTGTAGTCACCGTGACTGTAGTCACCGTGTCTGTCTCTGTAGTCACTGTCTGTGTCTGTAGTCACTGTCTGTCACTGTAGTCACTGTGTCTGTAGTCACCGTGACTGTAGTCACCGTGTCTGTGTCTATAGTCACTGTCTGTCTCTGTAGTCACTGTGTCTGTAGTCACTGTGTCTGTAGTCACCGTGACTGTAGTCACCGTGTCTGTCTCTGTAGTCACTGTCTGTGTCGGTAGTCACCGTGACTGTAGTCACCGTGTCTGTGTCTGTAGTCACTGTCTGTCTCTGTAGTCACTGTGTCTGTAGTCACTGTGACTGACATTATTCCGTGTGCTTGTACCTGTTTACTGATACTTATTGTATACTTAGTTTAAAATAATAAAATAACACCCTTATTATAAATTATATTCCCAAAAACCGTCCTGTCTAGTGTTCTAAACCCTACTGTCTCGTGTATTAAACCCTCCTGTCTAATGTAGTAAACCCCCTTGTCTCATGTATTAAACTTCTTTATGGTACTTGGACCATCTGATTCAAGTCAAACTACCAAACACACAAATACAGGGAATTCAATCAACAGCACCCAAAATCAACAAATTGAAAAGGACAAAGTTCACACAGGATGAAGAATCTAAAGTGGCACTTTGTATCTCTGTTTTAGTGAAATGTTTCCTATATTTGTCCAATGAGCCAGCGATGTCATTGATGTGTGTGTGTGTGTTGGGTCTGTGTGTGTGGCTCTACTGGTTCAGTTCTGGGTTCTTCCAGCAAAGTACAACCTCTCTGGTTGCCTGGCCGCTGACCCTGGAGCCCAAAGTGAGTGTTTGTGGCTGCCGCGTGTGGTGTACTGAGACCAGCACAGCAGGATGACTGGTTGTGATTCCCCTCTGTGACCCCAGCACACGTTACTATTACAGTTACCGTTAGTAGTATCAGTATGATTAGTATCACGGAGTGTAGTTTCAGTGTAGTGTAGTTTCCACAGAAACAGTGTAGTTTCCATGGTGTAGTTTCCACAGAAACCCTCTTTGTTCATGTGTGTAGTAGTGACACATCACCATGTGCATGGCATTAAGACTGCTGTATGGTAGTCACTATTACTATACTACAGTCACTATTACTATAGTACAGACACTATTACAGTCACTATTACTATAGTACAGTCACTATTACTATACTACAGCCACTATTACTATACTACAGTCACTATCACAGTCACTATTGCTATAGTACAGTCACTATTACTATACTACAGTCACTATTACTATACTACAGTCACTATTACAGTCACTATTACTATAGTACAGTCACTATTCTCCAGGGATGTTTGTTTGTTTGTTTGTTTGTTTATTTCCGAGCGGGTACAGAACCCAGATTTGGTCCAACAGACCAACAAATGCGCAGGAAAGTGAATCTACAGGATGACTGGTTCATGGAGTAAAAGAAGCGTTCAGTGAACTCGAGAGAGGAAATGAGTAAATATTTACATCAAGAAATGCTGACAGTAAACGATAATCATGTGTCATATAAGTTTGTGTAAGAGTATGTGTGTGTGTGTGTGTGTGTGTGTACACAGAAGGCCAAATGAAGGACATTGATGAATAAAGAGTTGATGAACGACAATGTCTGAAACCATCTGGTCTCCCACCAACTGTGTGTGTGTGTGCGTGTGTGTGCGTGTGTGTGCGTGTGTATGTGTGTGTGTTCATATGTTTTACTTTTAAAAGAGGTTCAGAAAGTCACAGCGTTCATGGGAAGTTCGTCAATGGTTTCAAAAACACAAACGCATATAAATATTTGGTTTGGAGAAAAGAGCATCACACACACACACACGTACACACATATACACACACACACACACACACACACACACATACACTCGTGTACACACACACACACAGCTCCCGGTGTTTATGGAGTTGTTGAAGTGCTCCTCTTCCTCCCAGCTGTTGATGAAGACCAGCTGATTTACTAATCCTGCCTCACAGACTGTCCACTTGAGGACGGGGACGCGTGTGTGTGTGTGTATGCGTATGCATGTGTGTGTGTGTGTGTGTGTGTGTGTGTGTGTTGAGGGATGGGGATCAGGGCTTCCCTCAGTGTAGCAATGTCCAGTAGTAGACGAATCGAGCTCACACACACACACATACTTGTACACAGTGCACCAGAAGCCCGGCTATTACCTGGAGAAGTCAGGAGTTTAGCTGAGGAAAACATGGCAAAGCACTGTACAGTAAACCCCACCCCTGTGTGATAAACCATGCCCTCTGTGGGCTTTTCTATTCCAGGTACAGACCCCACAGGCAACCACAGCACTGTCAGGTCACACTGATTATTGTCAGCCTAAATGAACAATGCTTACCACTACACCCCCCACACTATGTGCTGCCTGGCATATCGGTAGGTACACAGGGTCGTGTGTGTGAGTGTGTGTGTGTGTGTGTGTGTGTGTGTGAGTGTGTGTGTGAGAGAGAAACTGTGAGTTTTTAACATTCATAGAGTAAACATTTCAATTTTGCAACATACTTTATCTCTTTAGGTCAGGTTAGAGGTGTGTGTGTGTGTGTGTGTGTGTGATTACTTATAGTGTATGGACTATAGGTACCAACGTCAAGGTGCTCTGCTGAGATTAAAGACTCTGGAACAAGACTGCAATAGTTGAGACATATGCGTGTACATACACACACACACACACACACACACACACACACACACACACACACACACACACACACACACACACACACTCACACACAGAGATGTTGTAGCCAGGATCCCACTGTCACTGTGAGTTCAGTGTCATTACCAGATGTCAGCAGGCTGCATGCTGGATAAAATAACATCACACACACATAAACACACGCGCACACACACACGCGCACACACACACACACACACACACACTGGTCTAATCATCCTTATTCTCTTTGACAGCAAGAAGTAAATGATCCTCCTTAAGATCTTTCTTCCCAACTGTGAAGAACATGTTAAAATAATCTGTGTCTGTGTTTGTGTGTTCATGTTTGTGTGTGTCTGTGTGGGTGTCTGAGTGCTGAGATGTGCCGTGTAGTGGGAGAACACGTGTTTTTGTAGTGGGGGAACACGCGTGCCTGTGTAGTGGGAGTACACGTATGTCTGTGTAGTGGAAGTACGTGTGTGTGTGTCTGTGTAGTGGGAGAACACGTGTGTGTGTGTGTGTGTGTGTGTGTGTGTGTGTGTGTGTGTGTGTGTGTGTGTGTAGTGGGAGAACAGGTGTGTGTTATACAATGGGAGAACACGTGTGTTTTTGTAGTGAAAGAACGTGTGTGTGTGTGTGTGTAGTGGGAGAACATGTGTGTCTGTAGTGGGAGTACACGTGTGTGTTGTACAATGGGAGAATACGTGTGTCTGTAGTGGGAGAACACGTGTGTTTGTGTAGTGGGAGAACGTGTGTGTGTGTAGTGGGAGAACACGTGTGTTGTGCAATAGGAGAACACGTGCATCTGTGTAGTGGGAGAGCACGTGCGCCTGTGTAGTGGAAGAACGTGTGTGTGTGTGTGTGTGTGTGTGTGTGTTTAGTGGAAGTACACGTGCATCTGTGTAGTGGGAGAACATGTGCGTCTGTGTAATGGAAGTACATGTGTGTATGTACCTGTGTAGTGGGAGTACACGTGTGTCTGTAGTGGGAGAACACGTGTGTTTGTGTAGTGGGAGAACACGTGCATCTGTGTAGTGGGAGAACACGTGCGTCTGTGTAGTGGGAGAACACGTGTGTTGTGCAATAGGAGAACACGTGCGCCTGTGTAGTGGAAGAACGTGTGTGTCTAGTGGAAGTACACGTGTGTCTGTGTAGTGGGAGAACGTGTGTTTGTGTAGTGGGAGAATGTGTGTGTGTGTGTGTGTGTGTGTGTGTGTGTGTGTAGTGGGAGAATACGTGTGTTGTGCAATGGGAGAACACGTGCGTCTGTGTAGTGGAAGAACGTGTGTGTGTGTGTGTAGTGGAAGTACACGTGTGTCTGTGTAGTGGGAGAACGTGTGCTTGTGTAGTGGGAGCTGTGCTCTCTGTAAATGGAAAACTATGATAGCTCTATGCTACACTAGCTACATGCTATAATAGCCCCACGTCACATCATGCTAGCCCCCTCTATGCTATGTCATCCATCACGCGAGCACCACACCACACCAACTCCACACCATGCTACTTCCACATCACACCAACCCCACACCACACCAGCTGCACACCACACCAGCCCCACACTACACCAAATCCACAGCACACCAGTTCTGCACCACGCTAGCCCTTAATCCCAGGGCTCAGTTCTGGTATGTAGCTGCTGTAAGCGGCGTAGTTGGTGTAGGCGAGCTAAAGAGCTCTGGCTCCAGGCTACAGGCTGCGCTACACTCAGCTAACCATGTAATTATGAGGCCAACCAAGGCTAAAGACTTCATACAGGACTCTGTCATTACGCCGGGCAACAGAACTCCCAGAGCACTTGAGAGGCCTTAGGGAATACATTCTCTCTTTTCTTTTTCTCCCTCTCTCTAGCTGCCTCTCATCCTGCACGCACACGCTAAGAGAATACACAAAGGATTAGGAAATATAGGCCAAGAACTCTGCAGAAATGTAGTAACATGCACTCATACATACAGAAGATAGATATATTTATACTGACATACACAGATGCTATGGAATCATGCCATTCCAAAGGGATCAGTCAGCCCTGCACACACACACACACACACACACACACACACACACACACACACACACACACGTGGTAGATGTGTTGGATATAAGTCTGTATGAGTATGTGCAGGTGTTCTGCCCATAACCACACATTACACAAAATCATATGAATATAATTCCTTTGGGTGTGTATTTTGAAATATTTCAAAGTCAAGAAATTTCCAAAGACCAGAAATACACACATTCTCGTTCTCTCTCTCTCTCTCTCTCTCTCTCTCTCTCTCTCTCTCTCTCTCTCTCTCTCTCTCTCTCCCTCTCCTTCCCTCCCTCTCTCTCTCTCTCTCTCTCTATCTCTCTCTCTCCCCCCCCCCCCCGGCTTTCTCATGGCTACTGAGCAGCGTCAGGCACTTTTGTGTGTAAACATGTTTTAACCTCCATCCTTCACTCAGCTAACGCTTCAGTCTAAACCGCTGGCTCTCTCTCCACAATCCAGACAAGCACTACATTTATCCTTTATTCTTAAATCAGGTCGGTATTCTAAAATGCGGGTTAAGTGGCTAACCCAGATTGGTTAAATCTGAGTTCATAAAGTAGATTAGTTGCTATGGCGACACACCCTATGAGATTAACCTGTTCTGCTCTGTAGTTTATTGGAAAGGATTTCAATCTGATTGTCTGATTGCTAGCTGAATCTATCACCAACATTCCCCACTCTGCTCTTACAGCGTCATGTTGTGTTATTGTCATAATCGTGTTATTGTTACTGTCATATTATGTTATTGTCATATCATGTTAGTCATATCGTGTTATTGTCATATCGTGTTATTGTCATATCGTGTTATTGCTATTGTCATATCGTGTTATTGTCATATCATGTTATTGTTATTGTCATATTGTGTTGTCATATCGTGTTATTGTTATTGTCATATCGTGTTATTGTCATATCGTGTTATTGTTATATCGTGTTATTGTCATATCGTGTTGTCATATGTTATTGTTATTGTCATATCGAGTTATTGTCATATTGTGTTATTGTCATATTGTGTTATTGTCATATCGTGTTATTGCTATTGTCATATCGTGTTATTGTCATATCGTGTTATTGTCATATCATGTTATTGTTATTGTCATATTGTGTTGTCATATCGTGTTATTGTTATTGTCATATCGTGTTATTGTCATATCGTGTTATTGTCATATCGTGTTATTGTCATATCATGTTATTGTTATTGTCATATCGTGTTATTGTCATATCATGTTATTGTTATTGTCATATCGTGTTATTGTCATATTGTGTTATTGTCATATCGTGTTATTATTGTCATATCGTGTTATTGTCATATGTTATTGTTATTGTCATATTGTGTTATTGTCATATTGTGTTGTCATATCGTGTTTTGTTAGTCATATCGTGTTATTGTCATATCGTGTTATTGTTATTGTCATATCGTGTTATTGTCATATCGTGTTATTGTCATATCGTGTTAGTCATATCGTGTTATTGTCATATCGTGTTATTGTCATATCATGTTATTGTTATTGTCATATTGTGTTAGTTATTGTCATATTGTGTTATCGTCGTATCGTGTTATTGCTTCATGTTATTGATTACCTGGAAGTTTTAAGAGTTGATCCCTGCTCAGACATTTTGTTGACCATCTTCACAAATGATCTGTTTTCAGCCGATACAGTCTTCACTATCGCATGGCCATCTGCAGGTTTTTATGCAAGCGTTTGTCTTTTGAGCGTAGCGCAATGAACAGAACAGAGGATCTGTCCCTGGGGTGTCCTGTGGTTTATAAAGCAGGTCGTTATTGTACCTAGCACTCACACACGTTCTGCGTTCACAACCCTGTGGGATCGCCACAGAATGCAAACTGCAAAACAATTGACAAAACACTTCCAGTGCAAGGCTTCATTTCACAACTTGCTCTTCCCGAGGTGCCAGTCATAGACTACGCGATGCTACGTTGACTAGCCTACAGCTGAGTTTCAAGAGATATATCAATTCTCTAGACACACTGCCACACCACACAATGTTCCAGAGGAAGAATGTGCCTTCCACCTTGTTATCCACTAAACGTCCACTGATGCACCACTGGCTTTAAGCTTTTGCAGACCTCTAGCCTTGTCTCCTTAATGTGGTGCTTCAATGTCGTTCTTCTGGAGTTTAATGTGGTTCTTCTGGATGGTAATGTGGTTCTTCTGGAGTGTAATGTGGTTCTTCTGGAGTCTAATGTGGTTGTTCACACAAGGGTCAGTGTATCAGCTCAAGGTCCTAATGTTGTGTATTTTATTATTTTGGTGAGACGCATGGCGTTAGGGCATCAGTTTATACAGTGGTGCTGTCAGGTTCTGCTCCATGTGCGTGCCAGTCCCTACACATAGACACAGCCAACCAACCAAGTTATAACATTAAACAGTCAGTCTCAGGAGTGCAAACCTACGTGTATGATGTATGATGTAAATTACTCCACACCATCAGGCAAACCCTGTAGATATCGGCCTTCTTCAGGGAGCCGCAGGGTGAGACTCAGTCATAAACTCATTTACATTTACGGCATTTATCTGACACTTTTATCCAAAGTAACTTACAGTTCTGACTGAGTACAATTTAAGTAAATGAGGGTTGAGGGTTTTGTTCAGGGGCCCAACGTAACAACCTGGCATTGGTGGGACTTGAACTGCGAACCTTCTGATTACTATAATCTAAAATATTTGATATAAAAAAACAGATTTTGTTTGCAGACAACCTGTTTTAATTACAGTTGGGTTACGTATGCTGAAAAGCAGTACAATCAGTCTGGAAGCCAGAGCAGGTTTGATTAATGAGGTTTGTTCAGACTGCTGCGTGTTAGAGAAAAACATCCGTTTGTTCCGATACCCCTGGGGTGTGTGAGGTCACGTTAGGTCAGCGCGGAGCTGGTGTTCAAGTTTAAGGGTTGTTAAACCCACTGTTCTGGAGTATCCACTGAGTGGTCTGAGTTGGAGTAATACGTTGGAGTGAAGAGAGTGTGAGGAAGAACTCTCTGTGGTTTCACTGATCCCAGAACAGCCTGTCATTAAGCGCCGCATGTGTGGTGAGGGACACGGCTGATCCCAAGCCAGCCCCTGACTCTTTCAGTTCACGAAGACTCTGGCTTCATTGTGAGGCTTGTGTGAGGGTTGCGTCACTGGAAACATATTGTAGGTGTGCAATTGTGTTGTGCTTCTGAGGAAATGCTTCACACACACACGGTTGTGTTGCGTTGTTGCCGTAGCGATGTTCCTGAGACCTGGTTCAGTCCATGTGCTTTAAGTGAAAAATCTTCTTTCCTGGCGTTGCCGTGGTAACCACTGACAGGCAAAGTCGACATCACACACACACACACACACACACACACACACACACACACACACACACACACACACACAAACCTGTAGTCTATTTCATTCCCCAGTTCCACTCTCTCAGGTGTTTCCAGACGGTCATTAAGGACATGTAGATCTGTCTAGATCTGATTAGTATGTGATTATTACCCACTGCAGAATGTCAGGGGCCTCCCATGATGCAGCCTGTCCAAAGATAATTAGATATTTTCTGGGTTAATTAGCCAAATTAGTGCAGAATCTACAAATCTTCCTTCAACTTTCTGACCAACTCATTTTGTTATTAACATTTACCAGCGAGCACAGTCAGGTGTGCAAGGGCTATTCTTAGTCCTCGACCCGTTTCTGAAAACAGGCTGCATTGTGACATCACCAGCAGGTCTATTTATGACATCACGGCGGCTGCGTGTCCCATGGGCCGTCTGCTCTGGAGGAGCTGGTTCAGCCTTGCTATAATATCAGAAAAGCTTCCTCCCAGATACTGGAGTGTAAAAGCCTGTAACCTTCAGCTGTTATTTCACACACACACACACACACACTTTCTCTTTCTATCTCATCTGCTCATTGATTAGACCATTGATCTTCCATTTCCTCTTCTTGTATTCTGTAATAGCGCTCTTGGAACATAGCCAAAGCGTGTGTGTGTCTGTGTGTGTGTCTGTGTGTGTGTGTGTGTGTGTGTGTGTGTGTGCATGTGAGACAGTATTGAATATCTGATTCATATTTCACAAGTGCATGTGGTCTCTTTTGAAAGGCATGTAAGGAGAGAGCTGAGTCAAACCCTCGGAGTGTGTGTGTGTGTGTGTGTGTGTGTGTGTGTGTGTGATTTTATGAGTACATGCTCATGGAATGTGTGTGTGGCATTTACCAAAGCATGTGTGCTTTTTCTCTCTCTGATGTCTTATCTACATTCAGGTTATCACAAGTTCTGAAACTCATGTTTACACACACACACATATATATATATATATATATATATATATATATATATATATATATATATATATATATATATATATATATATATATATATATATATGTGTGTGTGTGTGTGTGAGAGACCCTACCCCGGACTCGACCCTAGGGCTGACGGGGTAAACGTAAGCTCTGACCAGCGGACCTAAGAATCGGTCTCCGTGTGTGTGTGTGTGTGTGTGTGTGTGTGTGTGTGTGTGTGTGTGTGTGTGTGTGTGAGTGTGAGTGAGTGAGTAAGTGTAAGGCAGAGATGGCAGTATGACAAATACTGTATGGCCAAAAGTATGTGGATGGACACCCCGGATAATGATTCAGTCGTACGCGTTGCTAACAGATGTGTAAAGCCAAGCATGTATCCATGTGATCTCCAC
>NC_137504.1:33672500-33680000 GCF_041902795.1 Electrophorus electricus | reverse complement strand
GCCAGGCTTGAGGAGCACTGAAGATGTAGAGAAGTGATCTCTGTGGCTGGAGTTCAGCCGTCCCCTCCCTGCTTCCCTCTCTCTCTCTCTCTCTCTCTCTCTCTCTCTCTCTCTCTCTCTATCTCTACCTCTCTCCTTCTCTCTCTCCCTCTCCCTCTCTCCCTCTCTCTCCCTCCCTCTCCCTCTCTCTCTCTATCTCCCTCCCTCCTCCTCTCCTCTCTCTCTCTCTCTCTCTCTCTCTTCTCTACTCTCTCTCTCTCTCTCCCTCCCTCCCCTCTCTCCCTCTCTCTCCTCTCTCTCTCTCTCTCTCCCTCCCCCCTCCCTCCCTCTCTCTCTCTCTCTCTCTCTCTATCTCACCCTCTCTCCTTCTCTCTCTCCCTCCCTCCCTCTCTCCTCTCTCTCTCTCTCCCTCCCTCCCTCCCCCTCCCTCCCTCTCTCTCTCTCTCTCTCTCTCTCTCTCTCCTTGTGCTGCTGTCTGCTCTTCACGTTCCTCTCATTCCTCTGAGCTGAAGACACAGTAGGTGCTGTGGCTGACCCACGCTGGGGTGTGTGTGTGTGTGTCTGAGAGTGTGTGTGAGTGTGTGTGTGTGTGAGTGTGTGTGTGTGTCTGAGAGTGTGTGTGTGTGTGTGTGTGTGAGTGTGTGTGTGTGTGTGTGTGTGTTTAAGGCATGTGAGTGTGTGTGTGCGCGCATGTGTCATGCTGGCACTTTTAAGGTTTTATGGTTCTTTGAGTTTATTGCGTCTGAGTTAAATTCGCCCCATCCTGCCCGTCTCTTGTGAAAGATGAGTATCTAACCTGTCTCTCTCCGCCTGCTCCCCCACTCCTGCTGACTCACCCTCTCCTGGCATTCTCGGAAAAATGCTCATCTGTTCATCATTAGGCCAAAGGTTGAAGTTCATCTTGGTCTTGTCCTTTGGGGTCAGGGAGTTTCTCCTTCCTCATTCACACTCAACCCGTCCTATTTCTCATTACCCTTCTTACAGTCCGACACCAGGGGTTTTCTGCTCATTAAAGAGCCGCCTTCACTTCAAATGTCTTCTGAAGTCCTGTGACCAACTGGTAATTCCAGAGATTCCGAGGTTCTGGTTCTGACATTCCCGGAGGGTCCATGCAGCTCCCTGTGAAATCATCAGGTACTCTGCCATGTCTCGGCGGATGTTTCAACGATCAACAGATGCCGTGCGCTCTTTCAGACATGTGGAACACAGAAGGGCTTTCTCAAGAGTAGTGAAGAGGGATCGGCGTTGGGGGTGTTTGGGGTGGCCCATAAAGTCAACAGAAGCGTGTCCGTTCATCAGAAACCCGCTGGGAACGTGGTTTACGCAAACTCCAGGGGTGTCTGCCGCACGCTGAGTCACGGAGACTCCCACATCCTTGTCATTCAATCAGAGCTTCCAGCATGTTCTGTCTGGGTCATCCATCCTGATGCACGCCTGGTCAGATAGGGAGACACAGAGAGAGACCGGAGGGAGGGAGAGAGACCAAGAATCATACTAAGAAAAATATGAAGAATTCAACATCAATGTGTGTCTCCCATTTTCTTTGCTCCTCTTTTCTGTCTCCCCTCTCTCTCTCACTCCATCCCTCTCTCTCTCCCACACTGACACCAGTGTTTATTGATGAGACATTGTCCATTGTTTAGTCAAAGCTGAGGATATGCCTCACATGTTCAACTTTCTGGAAACACGCTTCATTAATGGATCAAACATGTTTCAAAAACGCTTCATTAATACACCAAACATGCTTTAAACACGCTTCATTAATACACCAAACATGCTTCAAATACGCTTCATTAATACACCAAACATGCTTTAAACACGCTTTATTAATACATGAAACATGCTTTAAACACGCTTCATTAATACATCAAACTTGCTTCAAATACGCTTCATTAATACACCAAACATGCTTTAAACACGCTTTATTAATACATCAAACACTTCATACATTCTTCATTAATACATCAAACACTCTTCAAACATTCTTCATTAATACACCAAACATGCTTTAAACACACTTTATTAATACATCAAACATGCTTCAAATATGCTTCACTAATACATTAAACACACTTCAAACATGCTTCATTAACACATCAAACATGCTTCATGACTCCTCTTACAACACACTTCAGCACGACCACAAACAGGTGTTTGCTAATCATTATTTTAATGTTTAATGAACTATAGCAGTGTGATGTATGAAGTAAACAGAAGTAATGAAAAACCATCAATCTTTTGATTTTATTATTTTTTCTAGTAAAGACATGAAATCTGAAGTATTTGACAAATGACCAAACAGTCAATTTATCAAAAGACACACACATAAGGGTGTATTATTTATCAAAGACACACCCATAAGGGTGTATTATTTTGAAATAACGCATTTCATTTCAAACAAATAAACTCGCAAATCCATTCATCAAGTTGATCCTCCTTATTTGGGCTTATACCCCTGATACTGGACACACACACACACAGTGGCAGTCTGCAGTTGCAGCCTTAGTGTGTGAAAACAGAACTCTTGACTTTCCTGATTTGGTGATGGTGGTTTAAATGGATTTTCATAATCAGGGAGCAGCAATGCAAAGGCAGCTAACAGTGATGGAAATAACCCTCTGTACTGGGGCAGTTATCTAGTGGGGCAGTTATCTAGTGGGGTAGTTCTCTGCATTATTCTGTGTGAGAGTGTTAGTGCTGGACTCACTTGACTTGACTTACAAATCCATCTCTCTTCAGAGTGTAATCTCTCTATCTACATCTCTCTGTACTTCTCTCTCTCTCTCTCTCTCTCTCTCTCTCTCTCTCTCTCTCTCTCTCTCTCTCTCTGACATGTTTTTGGTTTTCCAGTGCTTGGTTTCCCCAGTTGTTCTTTGGATGTTTCTTCGTGTTCCTTTCTGTGTTTTCTTTTCCCTGTTTTGGATGGCCTGTGATGTGGGACTAAACCCCATGGGAATACTCATCCACCATCGACCCATTCCAGAGCATTCTGGAGCATTGTTAGCCTCAGGACCCATGAACTGTTCGAGGCAGCAGTCTGACATCCCAACTGCTGTTCTGCCAGATACTCATCACGTTTCATCTAGTTAACTCAAACTGTGTGTGTGCGTGTGCGTGTGTGTGTGTGTGTGTGTGTCTGAGAAAGTGTATAAAGTTATTGACCGTTACTGTTCAGATCCGTTCTAGTGTCTGTTGGCCCACGCGACCTTTTAGTGTGAGTGAGGTTACGTTTATCTACCGCCCTCCTCAGAACCCAAGGACACTTTACAACACACACACACACGAGAGAAGCAGCATCCAGGCACACACAGCGTATTCTCAACTGGAAACTTCAGCACACGCACACACACATGCACACACGCGCACACACACACACACACACAGCGTACTCTCAACTGGAAACCTCAGCACCCTGACACACGCGCATACACACACACACACACACACATACATGCACGCACGCACACACACGCACACACACACACACACACACAGCGTACTCCCAACCGGAAACCTCTGCCCCCTGGGGACTGAATCAGGAGCAGGGAGAGGAGAGAGGACACCACCCAGGACAGAACACCACCCACCACTAGAAGAGAGGACACCACCCAGGACAGAACACCACCCACCACTAGAAGAGAGGACACCACCCAGGACAGAACACCACCCACTACTAGAAGAGAGGACACCACCCAGGACAGAGCACCACCCACCACTAGGAGAGAGGGCACCACCCAGGACAGAACACCACCCACAACTAGGAGAGAGGACACCACCCAGGACAGAGCACCACCCACCAGTAGGAGAGAGGACACCACTCAGGACAGAACACCACCCACCACTAGGAGAGAGGACACCACCCAGGACAGAACACCACCCAACACTAGGAGAGAGGACACCACCCAGGACAGAACACCACCCACCACTAGGAGAGAGGACACCACCCAGGACAGAGCACCACCCCCACTAGGAGAGAGGACACCACCCAGGACAGAACACCACCCACCACTAGGAGAGAGGACACCACCCAGGACAGAACACCACCCACCACTAGGAGAGAGGACACCACCCAGGACAGAGCACCACCCCCACTAGGAGAGAGGACACCACCCAGGACAGAACACCACCCACCACTAGGAGAGAGGACACCACCCAGGACAGAACACCACCCACCACTAGGAGAGAGGACACCACCCAGGACAGAACACCACCCACCACTAGGAGAAAGGGCACCACCCAGGACAGAACACCACCCACCACTAGGAGAGAGGACACCACCCAGGACAGAGCACCACCCACCACTAGGAGAGAGGACACCACCCAGGACAGAGCACCACCCACCACTAGAAGAGAGGACACCACCCAGGATAGAACACCACCCACCACTAGGAGAGAGGGCACCACCCAGGACAGAACACCACCCACCACTGGGAGAGAGGACACCACCCAGGACAGAGCACCACCCACCACTGGGAGAGAGGACACCACCCAGGATAGAACACCACCCACCACTAGGAGAGAGAACACCACCCAGAACAGAACACCACCCACCACTAGGAGAGAGGACACCACCCAGGACAGAGCACCACCCCCACTAGGAGAGAGGACACCACCCAGGACAGAGCACCACCCACCACTAGAAGAGAGGACACCACCCAGGATAGAACACCACCCACCACTAGGAGAGAGGGTACCACCCAGGACAGAACACCACCCACCACTAGGAGAGAGGACACCACCCAGGACAGAGCACCACCCACCACTAGAAGAGAGGACACCACCCAGGATAGAACACCACCCACCACTGGGAGAGAGGACACCACCCAGAACAGAACACCACCCACTACTAGAAGAGAGGACAACACCCAGGACAGAGCACTACCCACCACTAGGAGAGAGGACACCACTCAGGACAGAGCACCACCCACCAGTAGGAGAGAGGACACCACTCAGGACAGAACACCACCTACCACTAGGAGAGAGGACACAACCCAGGACAGAGCACCACCCCCACTAGGAGAGAGGACACCACCCAGGACGGAGCACCACCCACCACTGGGATTTTCATAAATCACATGCTACAACTGACCACGTGGCGGCCCAGACTGTCGTCCCGCAGCTACATCACACCTCCTTCTACAGCGGTGTGCGGCAGGACACCAGAGGACAGGGTTATATGTCCAGAGAGGGACACTCACTTCCTAGGGATTTCACAAGAGACCTTCAAACACCAACCACCATCTCAAAACCAACTCAGCCCTCTTCTATAAAACACACACACAGACTTCCTATTTATGTCTGTTTCACTATTTAAAACTTTGTGTGTGTATTTGTGTGTGTGTGTGTGTGTGTGTGTGTGTGTGTGTGTGTGTGTGTGTGTGTGTGTGTGTGTGAATTTGCATGTGTGTATGTGCGTGTGTGTGTATGTGTGTGTGTGTGTGATCAGGCCAGATACTGAGACGTTCGGTATCATCCCCAGACAAATATTTACAGAAAGACAAATAGACACAGTACCCCTGCCCCGCCACACACACACTCTAGAAAAGCTGTTTCCTCTGTTTGGTCTGTGTTTCTGTTTCTAGATGTTTATCAGTAGATATTTCTCGGCTTTATTGGGATGGTAGAGGCAGGACGAGGTGACACACGAGGGTTTGGTTTAAAAGTCAAATCCTTCAGATTCCTCCTGTCCAGAGTCACATGACGGACTGGGGATTGTGGGCTGTGGTTCCAGCCGCATACCGTGTTAATACTTATCTGACAGCCTTTTAATTTAATAACACTTTTATGATTCCAAGATTGTCTGTTGCGTCTGAAACCCATCTGAACTCTTCGAACATTTTTACACGAGTGCACAATGTATTTCAATTGATGCTTAATGTTTTAGTGAGTAAATAGAAATTTAATAAGCAATATGTAATATAGCGTTTCATATACATGATTATATCTGAACGCCCATAGTCTATATACAGCATAATATTATTCTAGAGTACATTGAATTGGCAAAGTTGAATATGCATTTATGAATGTATGTAGGTGTATGTATGTGTGTATGCATGTATGTATGTATGTATGTCTGTATGTATACGTGTTTGTATCTATGTATGTGTGTGTATGTATGTATGTATGTATGTATGTTTATGTATGTATGTATGCATGTACGTGTATGCATGTATGTTTTTATGTATGTGTCTGTGTATGTATGTTTGTATGTGTGTATGTATGTATGTGTTTGTATGTATACGTGTTTGCATGTATCTATGTATGTGTTTGTATGTATATATGTTTATATGTAGAAATGTTTGTATGTATGTATGTGTGTGTATGTGTGCATATGTGTGTGTACTGGAATTTTGTGATTCTGTCATGTTAACTTGGTTGGGATCAATAAACCATGAAGCTTTTTATAAAATATTTTATTATTGTTATTTTATTATTGTTGTTATTAATATTATACTATTGTTTATTTATTTTGTGTGTGTACACACACACACACACACACACACACACACACACACACACACACTCAACACTTAAACACACACTAATGCACAAAAACATGCACACTAACACACACTAATACACACAAACACACACACACACTATTACACACAAACACACAGGCCCATGAATCTTCCTTCCCAGAGTGCTTTGCTGCTGTGATGTGATGGTCCAGCTGTGTGCAGACATGGATGAACTGGAGACTCACAGGCTGAGGTTTGTCACACACTCATGTAGTCCTTATAGCTCACATGGAAACTGTGTGTCTGCAAGAGAAATACGAGGCATTCTCTCTCTCTCTCCCTCTCTCTCCCTCTCTCTCTCTCTCTCTCTCTCTCTCTCTCCCTCCCCCTCTCTCTCTCTCTCTTGCTCTTTCTCTGTCTCTCTCTTTCTCTCCCTCTCTCTCTCTCTCTCCCTCCCCCACTCTCTGTCTCTCTCATTTCCGAGTAGGTGTGGTTTGTCTCAGTTTGTCTTTTACTGCACAAATGTATCAAAACACAGAAGAGAACCAGGTCGTCTGAGGGAGTGCACCAACACCATAACCATGGCAACGCTCTCAGACCTGTTCCCTCTCCGAGAGCTCCTACCTCGTCTCCGGAAACTTGGGAGGTCACGTTGGACCGCCTGATCGTCGACAGCAACTCCGGAGAGACTCCCAGGGGCCTTTACGCTCACTGGCCCCAGCCGAGGGGAGTGCGGCCCCCGAGTCACGAAGATCCGCTCCTGCACGTCGTCTCCGTGGCGATGCTTTGTTGGTAAATTACAGTCAGCTCTGCTGGGGCTTATGCACTGAGAGAGAACTGCACACTGCAAACAAACGCACTTTGAATGGGGATTTGTGGAGAACAATTCAGTGTCTCTCCATGTGTTGGAAAGTCCCTGACAGTCTGCCTTACTAAATCTGGCCTATCTAACAATAACACACACACACACGAACACACACACACGAACACACACGCGCACACACACAGGCACCCTTTCATAAACACAGCCTATAATGAA
>NC_137504.1:33665000-33667500 GCF_041902795.1 Electrophorus electricus | reverse complement strand
TTGTGTGTGTGGTGTGTGTTTATTTGAGAGAGAATGCATGTGTTTGTTTCATTAGAGAGAGTAAGAGAGAAAGAGCAAGTGTGTGTGTGTTTGTGTGTCTGTTTCATTAGAGAGTATGAGAAAAAGAGTGAGTGTGTTTGTTTGTGTGTGTGTGTGTGTGTGTGGATAATACAGTGTGAGTATCATTCCTCTGGTCTAATTATACTACTACATATTCTGTAATTCCTCTTACCTCCAGAGATGGCGCCACACCTCCAAAAGTGGTGTGGTAAAATTCCTGGTGATTGTACAAAACTATTTATAATTTTAAACCACTTCTCTTTTTTTGAATTCTCAAAACATCTGTCGGTCTAACAGCTATAATGTCTCTTAACTGAGCATAACAGACCTGATTACTCATAGCCTGCTGTATGCTACTTTTTCAATTAGTCATAATTAGCAAATCTTAAACTTCTCATATTAACCAGTAGGTTTATGTTACAATAATTCATAAGCTGAATTACCGTCTTTTTTTATTTAATTTAAAACAAGTGCTGTTCTTATTGGTGCTAAAACCAAATGAATCAACTTCAGCCTGTAGTGGCACACAGAAGCGTTAGAAAACTAACAAACTTGCTAACATACGGCTAACGTGAGATGCAACAAGAACAGATCAAGGGCAGTACTGGACTGGTAATCAGAACGTTGCCAGTTCAAGTCCCACCACGGCCAGTTTGCCACTGTTGGGTGAACGTAGCCTTTGTGCTTCTGTGGCTCACCTGGCAGGGCACGTAGAGCACATGCTAGGGTTAGTATGGTAATGGGTAGCAGGGGTCACAGCAAGGACTCCCAGAATGCCCTGCTCCTGCCCACATACTGTTTAACATTTTAATGTTTAATGTTGTTTTAACAACCGTTGATTTGTGGTATGCACTGTTTATATAGTTTAGTCTCTCTCTTGGAATGTTACCATCTGTGTGTGTATGTGTTTCTGTGTGTCTGTATATGTGTGTATATATGTGTGTGTGTGTGTGTGTGTGTGTGTGTGTGTGTGTGTGTGTGTGTGTGTGTGTGTGTGTGTGTGTGTGCTTGTGTGTGTGTGTGTGTGTGTGTGCTTGTGTGTGTGTGTGTGTGTGTATGCACGTTTATGTCCTACTAGATAAAGAGCGCGTTAAAAGTTTGGCGGTAAAAACTACATTGTCTAGATCATCACCAGTTTGGAAGTGGCTGTGCATAAGAACACACTCCAAACGGAGGAGTGGACTCCGTCTGAGATCCGACTGGAATACGTTTACCCAAACCGAGAAGGAACAGAGCAGATTTTCATGGGTGGTGTTTGGATAAGAAGTCATGAATATTGACTCTCACTCATCCATAATTTACTATTATTCTTCTCAGTACTGGATGTCTGTCCGAACGTGGCAGGGTGTCTGTTGTGAGTGTGTACTGAAGTGTGTACTGAAGTGTGTACTGAAGTGTGTCCTAAGTGTGTACTAAAGTGTGTCCTAAGTGTGTACTGTTGTGTGCTGTGCTGTGTTGTGTGTGTCATCTGGTGTATAGGCCAGTGTGCTTCCACACGTCCGACCTCCCGTACAGAGAGAGTGACATCTCTCTCTTCACTCTGCTAGCAAGTCTGCCATCTAATTTAAATGTACACACCCCCTTCTTCAGATTGGTCATCTCATCACCATCATCCGCTTGATCCATGAGGATCCCAGGTGGGATGGGCGGAGTCTGCATGTGTGTGGCTGTGGAATGGGTGGAGCCTGAGGAATCCATGTGCTGCCATGGGATATAGACCTTTCAGTGGAATCTGCTCTGCTGTGAGAATGTTTTAATACGTCTCTGTGATCCTGCCTGTGTGGTGTTAAAAAGTAGAGTGAAGCCTGACACAGCAGTGAGAACCCTAAACCCTAAACCCTACACCCTAATACTAAACCCTAACCTGAAACCCTGCACCCTAATACTAAACCCTAAACCCTAAACCCTAAACCCTACACTAAATACTAAACCCTAACCTGAAACTCTACACCCTAATACTAAACCCTAAACCCTACACTAAATACTAAACCCTAACCTGAAACCCTACACCCTACTACTAAACCCTAACCCTAAACCCTACACCCTAATACTAAACCCTAACCTGAAACCCTACACCCTAATACTAAACCCTAATCTGAAACCCTACACCCTAATACTAAACCCTAACCTGAAACCCTACACCCTAATATTAAACCCTAACCCTAAACCCTACACTAAATACTAAACCCTAACCTGAAACTCTACACCCTAATACTAAACCCTGACCCTAAACCCTAACCCTACACCCTAATACTAAACCATAACCTGAAACTCTAACCCTAACCCTAACCCTAACCAAACCTTCAATCTCACACTAAACCTGCTGCAGCAGTGATAACCCTAAACCCTAACCCTCACCCTCACCCTAACCCTAACTCTAACCCTAAATCCTAAACCCTAAACCCTAACCTTCACCCTAACTCTAACCCTAAATCCTAAA
>NC_137504.1:33647500-33655000 GCF_041902795.1 Electrophorus electricus | reverse complement strand
GAGATGGCTGGTGTGCTAACGCTGAGTGTGTGGGAAATAAACACCGTCAGCTTCTGCCTTTCAACGATTACACTCGTGAACGCCAGTTCACCCCAGCATATGAAACAGCTAGACACCTAACCCTGAAAATACTGAACCTGAAAACACTGAACCTGATAACACTGAACCTGAAAACACAGAACCTGAAAACACAGAACCTAAAATCCCCAAAATTGAAAACCCATAACCTTAAAACACTTATCTTGAAAACCCCTAACCTTAAAACATTTAACCTGAAAACACCTGTTCATGTGTGTTACATGTTCAGGTGTGTCACATGTTCAGGTGTGTTGCATGTTCCCATGTGTCACATGTTCAGGTGTGTCACATGTTCAGGTGTGTTACATGTTCAGGTGTGTCACATGTTCAGGTGTGTTACATGTTCAGGTGTGTCGCATGTTCAGGTGTGTTGCACGTTCTGGTGTGTCATGTTCAGGTGTGTCACATGATTACTGTTTTACTACAGTTCTGCTCCTCTACAACCACTCTCTCTCTCTCTCTCTCTCTCTCTCTCTCTCCTTGTATATCTGTCTCTCTCCCTCTCTGTCTCTGTCTCTCTCTCTCCCTCTCTCCCTCTCTCTGTCTGTCTCTCTCTCTCCCTCTGTTCTCTCTGTCTCTCTCTTTCTCTGTTTCTCTCTCTATGTCTCTCTCTCTCTCTGTTTCTCTGTCTCACTCTCTCTCTCTCTCTCTCCCTCTCTCTCTGTCTCACTCTCCCTCTCCCTCTCTCTCTCTCCCTCTCTCTCTCTCCCTCCCTCTTTCTCTCTCTCTCTCTCTCTCTCTCTCTCTCTCTCTCTCTCTCTCTCTCTCTCCCTCTCTCTCCCCCTCTCTCTCCCTCTCTCTCTCTTTCCCTCTCTCTCTCTCTCCCTCTCTCTCCCTCTCTCTCTCTTTCCCTCTCCCTCTCTCTCTCCCTCTCTCTCCCTCTCTCTCTCTTTCCCTCTCCCTCTCTCTCCCTCTCTCTCTCTTTCCCTCTCTCTCTCTCTCTCTCTCCCTCTCTCTCTCTCTCTCCCTCTCTCTCTGTCTCTCTCTCCCTCTCCCTCTCTCTCTCTCCCTCTCTCTCTCTCTCTGTTTCTCTCTCTGTCTCACTCTCTCTCTTTCTATGTCTCTCTCCCTCCCTCTTTCTCTCTCTCTCTCTCTCTCTCTCTCCCTCCCTCTTTCTTTCTCTCTCTCTCTCTCTCTCTCTCTCTCTCTCTCTCCTTCATACTCCATCTCACCTCACCCTGCTCAGTGCAGAACACTAGATGGCAAACGTGATATGCTCTACCTGGGGACCTCCACCCTGCCTGTAAAAGCACCACCCTCCTGCATGTGAAATACATCCACTCACTGTGCTAATAAATTTAATCTCTGTACTGACCCACCACATACAAAACATTTGACGTTTTTTGTGTGTGTATTTAGAACAAAGGAGGGGGAAAAGCTTCTTTAAGTTTTTCTTCATGCCCAACTGCCCCGAGCCACCCGCACAGTAAATAAAACCATGACACACTGGCTGGTTCCCAGACTGGAGCAAAACTCCAGTACCAGCAGGGAATCATCACTGGTTTTAATGCAGGTTTGGGAAAGATGACCCACTGTTGAATTGTACTGGTTTATAGATTAATTCATAAATTATGCTGGTTTATAGATTAATTCACAAAAATGTTTTTTTACAGAATGAAATCAGGAGTGATCTATAAAATACATTTCTATTTTTAATGTTTATTTATGATACTTGCAGCTTTCTGTGAAGTATAATCTATTCTCCGTCTGTCCCAGGATCTCCGAGATGCAGTGAAACATTTCCAGGCAGTTACAGGCAGCTCAACAAAGTCAGGCAGGCAACACTCATATGTTAACCCTTTAACTTCCAGCCTCTCCAGGGATTAACTGATTGTTTTATCTGAACTCATGTAACATCTCATCAAAGACACTCTGTATACTCTAAACTGTTAGTTTCCTTTACACACACACACACACACACACACACACACACATACACACACACACACACACACACACACACACACACACACACACACACACACACAGTGAGGGATTTATTTACTGTTCCCTTGACAGAACATCAGCAGTCTGACCAACCAGAATACAGGACAAGGCTGAGCAAGTTTATCTGTAGCTGTTCAAAGGGCTCAAGAATAATGTTGAAGAATAATATTGAAGAACAATAAAGCTTTTTACATCCTGAGATCTTTCACCTCAGGAAGATTTTTGTCAAAATTAAAAAAAGACAACATTACTAAAACATTTATTTAATATAGTTAAATTTAGTTGATTTAAATAGAAAACTAAAGGTAATTTAAAGAAATAAAATGAAACATAAACAAAGATCTGTGGGGACATTGTTTAATCTGAATTGAAAGCATGGCCAAATAAAGAGGTTTTTAGTTTAGGTTTAAAAACATCTAGTGTTGGGGCTCTTCTGATATCCCCTGACAGCTGGATCCATTCCAAAACAGGATAATAGCAGAACGCTGTCTCTCCATGCTGAGTTTTTACCTTGGGCAGGTCTAACTCACTAGTTCCTAATGATCTTAGAGTAACACTATAGCATATGAGATAGATACACTGGTCCTACACCATTAAGCGATTTATAGCCCAGTAATAATACCCTAAAGTCAGCCCCGTAATATACTGGTAGGCAGCGTAAGGACTTAAGAATGAGGGGGACGTGTTGTCTCCTTTTGCTCTGAGTGAGAACCTCTAGCCTCTGAGTTTTGAATCAGCTGAACTACCAAAGCTGTTAGATTGTCTTTTCTGAGAGTGGCGTTAGGAGAGAATACAGCAGTCAGCCCTGTTAGAGATAAAAGCCAGCATGAGCTCCTCTAGCTCATGAAACCTCTGATCCTCTTGATTTTTTAGACATGATATGCTGAGTCAGTAACTGATTTGATGTGACTGCTAAAACGGATCAGAGTCTATTAGCATGGCAAGGTTTCGAGCTAGCGCTTTAGAGCGGAGGGCTGCAAGTCCAAAACGGCAGCGTCTGCACCTCTTATTGCTGCTGCCAAACATAATCTTTTATCTTTATTCAACTGCATCCAGTTAGTGATGTGCTGAAGGCACTTATAAAGTGGGCTGAAGGGATCATAGTTGTTTGAGGTTAGGGCCAAGTAAATCTTGTCTGTATAGCTGTGGCAAGACGGCCCAAAAGCAAAAGATTTGGACAAGAGGAAGCATGTATAAGTTAAATAAGTGTGGCCAAAGAATTGAACCCTGGGGGACACCACAGTTCACTGGCACTCTTTCAGAAACATTATTTTCTACTTCGACAAAGTAATTCCTGCCTTGCATGTATGAACTGAGCCATTTTAGGTTCCTGAGAGTCTGACTCACTTCTCCATGTACGAGGACAGTATGACCTCTGGTACCAAAAACCGCAGAGACGGAACAAACAGTACGACTGATACCTTCCCAGAGTATGTATTTAAACAAACGTCATTAACCACCTTAACTAGTACATTTTCACTACTATGACGAGGCCAAAATCCTGACTGAAATTTAAGGATAGAAAGTCAGTATATTGCTTAAAGATGATTTTCTCAATGATTCCTCTGATGAATGACAGATTTGAAATGGGTCTGTAATTAGGAGGTGCTTCTTGATTTTTCTTTTTTAACTGAGTTAGGAAAAGTCGCCTGTTTACTGTCTGATTTGTGTCGGCTGCTACACAGTTTCTTTCAGAAGCTGGTAGGTAAGGTGTTGAGGATGCACGTCCTTAGATGATTTGAAATACCTCACTCTATTGAGTAGCTTTGAACTGGGAGAACTGGGAGACCACGTAACTGTACGTGGTGGTAGAGAGCTCGCAGGCACACTGATGCCTTGTCTGATGGAAACTCATTACATCGTTCACTTGATACCAGTTAATTTGTGTTTGTGAATGTGCTGGTTTGTCACCCAGTGCTGAAGAGCATTTTGCTGTTGTTCATGTTATTGTTGATCATACTGGAGAAGAAGGGATCGTCTTTTTTAATCGTGCCTGTATATCTATGAGGATTTTCTTTGAGAATCTGAAGCTTTGTTGTACACCGTCCGAATTCAGCCTTCCTGCGTTCTCTCTTTGGAACTTCAGCTGCAGTAGCGTTTCTCCACGAGGCGATTTGTGACTTTGTCCATAACACTAACACGGCCACTCCTGCTAGGGCTCACTCCACCTACCCGCACCGCTCCCAAACACCTGCTTATTAATTATCTTCAACTGTTCCCTGTTCAATTTCACCTATTTAAACCCACAGGTCCCAGAGGACAGCACTGCACATTAGCTGACCACAGATCTGAGAGTCTTGACACATCACCTCGCTGTCTTCTTGAAGAAAGATTCGATTTTGTTTGGTTTGTTTCGTCAGTGCGTAATATGGATAATAAAGAGCACTTCCTTGCTACCCCGCCTCTCATTTCCTCTGTGCTGTGGCCGTTGCAGTTTCGGAGCTGACAGACTCTGATGATTGCAGTGGTGACATTTTGTTCAGGAGAAGTCAAGCAGTGCTGTCATATATAAACCTCTTAAAGCCGACGCATCTGGTCTGAAGTTCCACTGAGGCCCACATATCAAAGAACACACAGTAACAGTCTGACGGAGCTGCGTCCTTAACAGAGGCTGGTGTGTTCTGAGACGTTTTGAGAGAACCAAATCCAGGGTGTCACCGCGACAGCATGTTCTCCCAATCACATGCTGAGAGACACCAAGAGTCCAATATGGCACTAATATCCTTGTTGAAATTGTCTTTGGGAGTGTCAATATTAATGAATAACGTTCAAAACCAGTGGAAATAAAAGATAACATCTGTAAGTTGATTTTAATAAAGTCGGCTTGATGGGAACATCTGCTTCAGGAAAAAACTGGCGATTTTCTTTTGCCGTTTGTTTGGCGCTCGTGGTGTCACAGCCTCCCTTTCCGTCTTCCTTGTTTATGTTTTTTTAATCTTTTCCTCCGGAGGCTAAAGAGGGCGGTCGGATCCCAGTACATTCCGGAATAAACACGCGGGTGGAGCAGGGGTTTAGCGGGGGCAACGGCCCCCCTCGCACGTCTCTGCTGGAGAGTGTCGCCGGACAGCTGTTCTGGACGCGCGCCATGGCGGTCCTTTGTCTCCCCTCTGAACGTCTTTCACGTGACGGAAGGCCGAGGGATCTGCGCCCGGTGCGGTGCGCGGCCCATGTCCGGTTATTATGACGGTACCTATAATTAGCCCATGACCCCGGATAGATTTCACTGTAGAGGCTCAGCACAATCTAATGACAAAGAACTCAAAAACATTGATTTTACATCTCTAGCAATGTACAGCAAACGTTCTTCTAACGAACTTTTACTTACGTGTTATGAGTCTTAAAATGTCGCTAGGCCTTCTATAACTAATCATAACCAGTTTATACTAGCTAGTCCAAACAACTGTTTATAGCAGGGTAAGCCAATAAAGTATAGATAATAACAAGCTCACAGGCAAAGGAGAATATTTTACAGAGACAGAGAGAGAAATAACATAAAATTGGGTATAAATGTATTGTTGTTATGGCCGGCAGGTCTAATTAAACGTCAGAGGAATGCAGACGTGTTCTTGTTCATGTTATTTCTAGTTAGCACAAACTAGTGTTCCAGCCAGCATAGTGTTATTTTTTGTTTTTGTGTGTCCTGAAAATTCACTGAGATCAAAATGTCCAAGTATGAGTATTATGTGAACATTCCACAAAGCAACGTAAGCCTGCCATGGGACGCGACATGTCATCGCTTCACGGCGCGCTTTAGGGCGCAGTTCTAGGATAGATGTTGGAGTGTGCACGCGTTTCTCATCCCACAGCGCTGGGAGTGCGTACAGATGGGCCTGGCCCACATGCTCCCGGCTTCGGCGGAAGTGCGGCTTTTCAAACTGAGAGCGATGGCTTAAAACAGCTTAAAGATTAAAGTGGAGTTCACTTACTGCCACAAATGCAGACATCTCTGTGTGTGTGTGTGTGTGTGTGTGTGTGTGTGTGTGTGTGTGTGTGTGTGTGTGCTATTATGGCATTCTGCATGCTTACTTACCCCCTAGGCGCTGTTCACTATGACAAAATGAGTGTTTCAGTATGGACTTGAAAGTCTGTGTGAGTGTGTTTGTGTGTGTGTGTGTGTGTGTGTGTGTGTTTTTGTGTGTGTGTGTGTGTGTGTGTGTGTGTAATTGGGGCAATTTCTTTATTAGAGTAATAAATCATGTGAAGAATGACATGTCTGAAGTGTCGCTGCGTAGTGTCTCTCCTCAACCCCCACACCCACTCACCTATTCTGCCTTTATGCTCACCCCAGTCGACCTGACCCACACACCTGGCAACCTCCACACACACTCACACACACACACACACACACACACACACACACACTCACACACACACACACACACAAGTCTTTTCAACACCTGAGGTGGAATAACTAGGTCTGTGTGTGTGTGAACACACATGCTTAAACTTCAGCTGTGTTCAGTGCTTATGTGACTCATCATTTCCTCTCTTCTTTTTCTTTCTCTTCTCTCTCTCCTTCCTTCTCCCCATTTCTCCATCTCTCTCTCTCTCTCTCCCCTCCCCTCTTTTTGTCAAACTGTGGCTGCTTTATGAGGTGTGATTGCACAGATGATGTGAGCAGACAAGGTACAAAACGAAAAGGAAAAACCATCTCTCTCCTTCAGAGTGACTCACCGACACACCATGAGCGGTGGGTACGTCTGGCTGTCGGAAGCTCCGAGCACCACTACACCTCTCACATCACATGCGAGTGAGTGAGGGAGGGATGGTGTGATTGAGAAGAGAAGAGAATGTAGCTCATGAAGGTCCAGAAATCATCCATACAGGGGTGTAGTGCAGCTAACTTTGGGTGTCTGTTGTTTTATTTTGACCTGTAGGAGGGATGTGGATCACACACACATACTGTGTGACATATTCCCTTATACTGTCTATAAGTCATAATCACTCCGATAGAGTGTATGTCGTTCTGATAGTGTATCTCACACTGATAGAGTGTATCTCACTCTGATAGTGTGTCTGTATGTCACACTGATAGAGTGTATCTCACACTGATAGTGGGTCTGTATCTCACACTGATAGTGAGTCTGTATCTCACACTGATAGAGTATATCTCACACTGATAGTGTGTTTGTATCTCACACTGATAGTGTGTATCTCACACTGATAGTGTGTCTATCTCACACTGATAGTGTATATCACACTGATAGTGTGTATCTTACACTGATGTGTGTAATTCATACTGGTGTGTCTGTATCTCACACTGATAGTGTATATCTCACACTGATAGTGTGTCTGTATCTTACACTGATGTGTCTGTAGTTCATACTGATGTGTGTGTATCTCACACTGATAGTGTGTCTGTATCTCACACCGATGTGTATGTAGTTCATACTGATGTATCTGTATCTCACACTGATAGTCTGTATCTCACACTGATAGTGTGTCTGTATCTCACACTGATAGTGTGTCTGTAGT
>NC_137504.1:33635000-33642500 GCF_041902795.1 Electrophorus electricus | reverse complement strand
CTGTGTGTATTATACAGTGAGAGGTGTGGTGGGTGTGTTGGTGTGGTGTGTGTATTATACAGTGAGAGGTGGTGTGTGTATTATACAGTGAGAGGTGTGCTGTGTGTATTATACAGTGAGAGGTGGTGTGTGTATTATACAGTGAGAGGTGGTGGGTGTATTATACAGTGAGAGGTGCTGTGTGTATTATACAGTGAGAGGTGCTGTGTGTATTATACAGTGAGAGGTGTGCTGTGTGTATTATACAGTGAGAGGTGGTGTGTGTATTATACAGTGAGAGGTGTGCTGTGTGTATTATACAGTGAGAGGTGTGGTGGGTGTGTTGGTGTGTTGTGTGTATTATACAGTGAGAGGTGTGGTGTGTGTATTATACAGTGAGAGGTGTGGTGTGTGTATTATACAGTGAGAGGTGGTGTGTGTATTATACAGTGAGAGGTGTGGGTATGTTGGTGTGTGTGTATTATACAGTGAGAGGTGTGCTGTGTGTATTATACAGTGAGAGGTGTGGTGGGTGTGTCGGTGTGTTGTGTGTATTATACAGTGAGAGGTGTGGTGGGTGTGTTGGTGTGTTGTGTGTATTATACAGTGAGAGGTGTGGTGGGTGTGTCGGTGTGTTGTGTGTATTATACAGTGAGAGGTTTGGTGGGTGTGTCGGTGTGTTGTGTATTATACAGTGAGAGGTGTGGTGGGTGTGTCGGTGTGTTGTGTGTATTATACAGTGAGAGGTGTGTTGGTGTGGTGTGTGTATTATACAGTGAGAGGTGTGGTGGGTGTGTTGGTGTGGTGTGTGTATTATACAGTGAGGTGTGGTGGGTGTGTTATACAGTGAGAGGTGTGGTGGGTGTGTTGGTGTGATGTGTGTATTATACAGTGAGAGGTGTTGTGTGTATTATACAGTGAGAGGTGTGCTGTGTGTATTATACAGTGAGAGGTGGTGTGTGTATTATACAGTGAGAGGTGTGCTGTGTGTATTATACAGTGAGAGGTGTGGTGGGTGTGTTGGTGTGTTGTGTGTATTATACAGTGAGAGGTGTGGTGGGTGTGTTGGTGTGATGTGTGTATTATACAGTGAGGTGTGGGTGTGTTGGTGTGATGTGTGTATTATAGAGTGAGAGGTGTGGTGAGTGTTGGTGTGGTGTGTGTGTATTATACAGTGAGAGGTTTGGTGGGTGTTGGTGTGGTGTGTGTATTATACAGTGAGAGGTGTGGTGGGTGTGTTGGTGTGGTGTGTGTATTATACAGTGAGGTGTGGTGGGTGTGTTGTTGTGGTGGGTGTGTTATACAGTGAGAGGTGTGGTGGGTGTGTTGGTGTGATGTGTGTATTATACAGTGAGAGGTGTTGTGTGTATTATACAGTGAGAGGTGTGCTGTGTGTATTATACAGTGAGAGGTGTGGTGTGTGTATTATACAGTGAGAGGTGGTGTGTGTATTATACAGTGAGAGGTGGTGTGTGTATTATACAGTGAGAGGTGTGGGTATGTTGGTGTGTGTGTATTATACAGTGAGAGATGTGGTGGGTGTGTTGGTGTGGTGTGTGTATTATACAGTGAGAGGTGTGCTGTGTGTATTATACAGTGAGAGGTGTGCTGTGTGTATTATACAGTGAGAGGTGTGGTGGGTGTGTCGGTGTGTTGTGTGTATTATACAGTGAGAGGTGTGGTGGGTGTGTCGGTGTGTTGTGTGTATTATACAGTGAGAGGTGTGGTGGGTGTGTCGGTGTGTTGTGTGTATTATACAGTGAGAGGTTTGGTGGGTGTGTTAGTGTGGTGTGTGTATTATACAGTGAGAGGTGTGGTGGGTGTGTCGGTGTGTTGTGTGTATTATACAGTGAGAGGTGTGTTGGTGTGGTGTGTGCATTATACAGTGAGATGTGTGGTGATTGTGTTGGTGTGTGTGTATTATACAGTGAGAGGTGTGGTGTGTGTATTATACAGTGAGAGGTGTGGTGGGTGTTGGTGTGGTGTGTGTATTATACAGTGAGAGGTGTGGTGGGTGTGTTATACAGTGAGATGTGTGGTGATTGTGTTGGTGTGGTGTGTGTATTATACAGTGAGAGGTGTGGTGTGTGTATTATACAGTGAGAGGTTTGGTGGGTGTTGGTGTGGTGTGTGTATTATACAGTGAGGTGTGGTGGGTGTGTTGGTGTGGTGTGTGTATTATACAGTGAGGTGTGGTGGGTGTGTTGGTGTGGTGGGTGTGTTATACAGTGAGAGGTGTGGTGGGTGTGTTGGTGTGATGTGTGTATTATACAGTGAGGTGTGGGTGTGTTGGTGTGATGTGTGTATTATAGAGTGAGAGGTGTGGTGAGTGTTGGTGTGGTGTGTGTATTATACAGTGAGAGGTTTGGTGGGTGTTGGTGTGGTGTGTGTATTATACAGTGAGAGGTGTGGTTGGTGTGGTGTGTGTATTATACAGTGAGGTGTGGTGGGTGTGTTGGTGTGGTGGGTGTGTTATACAGTGAGAGGTGTGGTGGGTGTGTTGGTGTGATGTGTGTATTATACAGTGAGAGGTGTTGTGTGTATTATACAGTGAGAGGTGTGCTGTGTATTATACAGTGAGAGGTGCTGTGTGTGTATTATACAGTGAGAGGTGTGCTGTGTGTATTATACAGTGAGAGGTGTTGTGTGTATTATACAGTGAGAGGTGTGCTGTGTGTATTATACAGTGAGAGGTGGTGTGTGTATTATACAGTGAGAGGTGTGCTGTGTGTATTATACAGTGAGAGGTGTGGTGGGTGTGTTGGTGTGTTGTGTGTATTATACAGTGAGAGGTGTGGTGGGTGTGTTGGTGTGTTGTGTGTATTATACAGTGAGAGGTGTGGTGTGTGTATTATACAGTGAGAGGTGGTGTGTGTATTATACAGTGAGAGGTGGTGTGTGTATTATACAGTGAGAGGTGTGGGTATGTTGGTGTGTGTGTATTATACAGTGAGAGGTGTGGTGGGTGTGTTGGTGTGGTGTGTGTATTATACAGTGAGAGGTGTGCTGTGTGTATTATACAGTGAGAGGTGTGGTGGGTGTGTCGGTGTGTTGTGTGTATTATACAGTGAGAGGTGTGTTGGTGTGTTGTGTGTATTATACAGTGAGAGGTGTGGTGGGTGTGTTGGTGTGTTGTGTGTATTATACAGTGAGAGGTGTGGTGGGTGTGTTGGTGTGGTGTGTGTATTATACAGTGAGGTGTGGTGGGTGTGTTGGTGTGGTGGGTGTGTTATACAGTGAGAGGTGTGGTGGGTGTGTTGGTGTGATGTGTGTATTATACAGTGAGGTGTGGGTGTGTTGGTGTGATGTGTGTATTATAGAGTGAGAGGTGTGGTGAGTGTTGGTGTGGTGTGTGTATTATACAGTGAGAGGTGTGGGTATGTTGGTGTGTGTGTATTATACAGTGAGAGGTGTGGTGGGTGTGTTGGTGTGGTGTGTGTATTATACAGTGAGAGGTGTGGTGGGTGTGTTGGTGTGGTGTGTGTATTATACAGTGAGAGGTGTGGTGAGTGTGTTGGTGTGGTGTGTATTATACAGTGAGAGGTGTGGTGAGTGTGTTGGTGTGGTGTGTGTATTATACAGTGAGAGGTGTGGGTGTGTTGGTGTGGTGTGTGTATTATACAGTGAGAGGTGTGTTGGTGTGTTGTGTGTATTATACAGTGAGAGGTGTGTTGGTGTGGTGTGTGTATTATACAGTGAGAGGTGTGGTGATTGTGTTGGTGTGGTGTGTGCATTATACAGTGAGATGTGTGGTGATTGTGTTGGTGTGGTGTGTGTATTATACAGTGAGAGGTGTGGTGGGTGTATTATACAGTGGGAGGTGATGTGTGTGTATTATACAGTGAGAGGTGTGGTGTGTGTATTATACAGTGAGAGGTGTGGTGGGTGTGTTAGTGTGGTGGGTGTATTATACAGTGAGAGGTGTGGTGGGTGTGTTGGTGTGGTGTGTGTATTATACAGTGAGAGGTGTGGTGGGTGTGTTGGTGTGGTGTGTGTATTATACAGTGAGAGGTGTGTTGGTGTGTTGTGTGTATTATACAATGAGATGTGATTGTGTTGGTGTGGTGTGTGTATTATACAGTGAGAGGTGTGGTGATTGTGTTGGTGTGGTGGGTGTGTTGGTGTGGTGTGTGTATTATACAGTGAGAGGTGTGGTGGGTGTGTTGTGTGTGTATTATACAGTGAGAGGTGTGGGTGTTTTGGTGTGGTGTGTGTATTATACAGTGAGATGTGTGGTGAGTGTGTTGGTGTGGTGTGTGTATTATACAGTGAGAGGTGTGTTGGTGTGTTGTGTGTATTATACAGTGAGATGTGTGGTGATTGTGTTGGTGTGGTGGGTGTGTTGGTGTGGTGTGTGTGTTATACAGTGAGATGTGTGGTGATTGTGTTGGTGTGGTGGGTGTGTTGGTGTGGTGTGTGTATTATACAGTGAGATGTGTGGTGATTGTGTTGGTGTGGTGGGTGTGTTGGTGTGGTGTGTGTATTATACAGTGAGATGTGTGGTGGGTGTGTTGGTGTGTGTGTATTATACAGTGAGAGGTGTGGTGATTGTGTTGGTGTGGTGGGTGTGTTGGTGTAGTGTGTGTATTATACAGTGAGAGGTGTGTTGATTGTGTTGGTGTGGTGGGTGTGTTGGTGTGGTGTGTGTATTATACAGTGAGAGGTGTGGTGAGTGTGTTGGTGTGGTGTGTGTATTATACAGTGAGAGGTGTGATTGTGTTGGTGTGGTGGGTGTGTTGGTGTAGTGTGTGTATTATACAGTGAGAGGTGTTGATTGTGTTGGTGTGGTGGGTGTGTTGGTGTGGTGTGTGTATTATACAGTGAGAGGTGTGGTGGGTGTGTTGGTGTGGTGTGTGTATTATACAGTGAGAGGTGTGGTGATTGTGTTGGTGTGGTGGGTGTGTTGGTGTGGTGTGTGTATTATACAGTGAGAGGTGTGTTAGTGTAGTTTGTGTTCCTCATTGTCTCTCAGACACTGACATGATGCCACATATTCTGTAGAGAGAGGTGCTGTGTTTCCTTCTCTGAGGACGATTTTAGACTGGGGGAGTATTTCAAAATTTGAGAATTTACTCTGAAACTTTACTGTGAAATATTAATTTTAATCTGTGTGAATTTTTCACAGTGGAGGAGAAAGTGCTACTCTCTCTGGACCTCATGGTCTTCTCACCACTCTCACAGTGATCACAGTCTTCTCACCACTCTCACAGTGATCACAGTCTTCTCACCACTCTCACAGTGATCACAGTCTTTTCACCACTCACAGTGATCACAGTCTTCTGATCACTCTCACAGTGATCACAGTCTTCTCACCACTCTCACAGTGATCACAGTCTTCTGATCACTCTCACAGTGATCACAGTCTTCTCACCACTCTCACAGTGATTACAGTCTTCTCACCACTCTCACAGTAACCAGTCTTCTCACCACTCTCACAGTGATCACAGTCTTCTGATCACTCTCACAGTGATCACAGTCTTCTCACCTCTCACAGTGATCACAGTCTTCTCACCACTCTCACAGTGATCACAGTCTTCTGATCACTCTCACAGTGATCACAGTCTTCTGATCACTCTCACAGTGATCACAGTCTTCTCACCTCTCACAGTGATCACAGTCTTCTCACCACTCTCACAGTGATCACAGTCTTCTGATCACTCTCACAGTGATCACAGTCTTCCCACCACTCTCACAGTGATCACAGTCTTCTGATCACTCTCACAGTGATCACAGTCTTCTCACCACTCTCACAGTGATCATAGTCTTTTCACCACTCTCACAGTGAATCTCTGATGGTGTAGAGATATTCTGATCATTTGTATTTTCTGTTTATGGCCTGTTAGGCCTATAATTTAGAGTTTGGTGTCATTGTTCCAGTGTTCCAGACAGGTAAATTCAGTAACTCTGATTGGACTTTGCTCAGCAGTGCTGGAATGAGATTGCTGTGTGTTAGGCATCAGTACGATTCAGTACCAGCTGATAGAGGGGACTGGGTTTAGCATTGAGCTCTTGTGTTTGAAATGCTGCATCTTGTGATGTACTTTCAATGCTGGAATTTAGATGCAACCAAAATGTAAAGATCTTTTATGAATGTGTAAGTTGCCCAAATTCTGTCCTGCATGTATTATTTGGTGTTTTCCTGCATGTATTAGTCTGTGTTTTCCTGTATGTATTAGTCAGTGTTTTACTGCATGTATTAGTCAGTGTATTCCTGCATGTTTTAGTCGGTGTTTTCCTGCATGTTTTAGTCAGTGTTTTCCTGCATGTATTAGTATGTGTTTCCTGCATGTATTAATCAGTGTTTTCTGCATATATTAGATGGTGTTTCCTGCATGCATTAGTTGTTGTTTTCCTGCATATATTACTTGGTGTTTTCCTGCATGCATTAGATGGTGTTTTCCTGCATGTATTCGTTGATAGATAAATTAGATAGATGTATTAGATGGTGTTTTCCTGCATGCATTAGTTGGTGTTTCCTGCATGCATTAGTTGGTGTTTTCCTGCATGCATTAGTATATTTCCTGCATGTATTAATTGATAGATGAATTAGATAGATGTATTAGATGGTGTTTTCCTGGATGTATTAGTTGGTGTTTTCCTGCATGTATTAGTTGATGTTTCCTGCATGTATTAGATGGTGTTTTCCTGCATGTATTAGATAATGTCTCCTGCATGTATTAGATGGTGTTTTCCTGCACGTATTAGTTGGTGTTTCCTGGATGTATTAGTTGATGTCTCCTGCATGTATTAGTTGGTGTTTCCTGCATGTATTAGATGGTGTTTTCCTGCATGTATTAGATGGTGTTTTCCTGCATGTATTAGTTGGTGTTTCCTGCATGTATTAGTTGATGTCTCCTGCATGTATTAGTTGGTGTTTCCTGCATGTATTAGTTGGTGTTTCCTGCATGTATTAGATGGTGTTTTCCTGCATGTATTAGTTGGTGTTTTCCTGCATGTATTAGTTGATGTTTCCTGCATGTATTAGTTAATGTCTCCTGCATGTATTAGATGGTGTTTCCTGCATGTATTAGTTGGTGTTTCCTGCATGCATTAGTTAATGTCTCCTGCATGTATTAGATGGTGTTTCCTGCATGTATTAGTTGGTGTTTCCTGCATGTATTAATTGGTGTTTCCTGCATGTATTAGTTGGTGTTTCCTGCATGTATTAGTTGGTGTTTCCTGCATGTATTAGATGGTGTTTCCTGCATGTATTAGATGGTGTTTCCTGCATGTATTAGTTGGTGTTTCCTGCATGTAGTAGATGGTGTTTCCTGCATGTATTAGTTGGTGTTTCCTGCATGTATTAGATGGTGTTTCCTGCATGTATTAGTTGGTGTTTCCTGCATGTATTAGTTGGTGTTTCCTGCATGTAGTAGATGGTGTTTCCTGCATGTATTAGATGGTGTTTCCTGCATGTATTAGTTGGTGTTTCCTGCATGTAGTAGATGGTGTTTCCTGCATGTATTAGTTGGTGTTTCCTGCATGTAGTAGATGGTGTTTCCTGCATGTATTAGATGGTGT
>NC_137504.1:33617500-33620000 GCF_041902795.1 Electrophorus electricus | reverse complement strand
ACCGTTAATACGTCTACTCTACCCCATTCACCATTAATACATCTACTCTACCCCATTCACCATTAATACAGCTACTCTACCCCATTCACCATTAATATATCTACACTACCCCATTCACCATTAATATATCTACTCTACCCCATTCACCATTAATACATCTACTCTACCCCATTCACCATTAATATATCTACTCTAGCCCATTCACCATTAATATATCTACACTATCCCATTCACCATTAATATATCTACACTACCCCATTCACCATTAATACATCTATACTACCCCATTCACCATTAATATATCTACACTACCCCATTCACCATTATTACATCTATACTACCCCATTCACCATTAATATATCTACACTACCCCATTCACCATTAATACATCTACACTACCCTATTCACCATTAATACGTCTCTACTACCCCATTCACCATTAATACATCTACTCTACCCCATTCACCATTAATATATCTACACTACCCCATTCACCATTAATATGTCTACTCTACCCCATTCACCATTAATACATCTACTCTACCCCATTCACCATTAATATATCTACTCTACCCTATTCACCATTAATACGTCTCTACTACCCCATTCACCATTAATACATCTACACTACCCCATTCACCATTAATATATCTACACTACCCCATTCACCATTAATACATCTCCACTACCCCATTCACCATTAATACATCTATACTACCCTATTCACCATTAATATATCTACACTACCCCATTCACCATTAATATATCTACTCTACCCCATTCACCATTAATACATCTATACTACCCCATTCACCATTAATACATCTACACTACCCCATTCACCATTAATGCATCTACACTACCCCATTCACCATTAATACATCTATACTACCCCATTCACCATTAATATATCTACACTACCCCATTCACCATTAATACATCTATACTACCCCATTCACCATTAATATATCTACACTACCCCATTCACCATTAATACATCTCCACTACCCCATTCACCATTAATATATCTACTCTACCCTATTCACCATTAATACGTCTCTACTACCCCATTCACCATTAATATATCTACACTACCCTATTCACCATTAATACGTCTCTACTACCCCATTCACCATTAATACATCTATACTACCCCATTCACCATTAATATATCTACACTACCCCATTCACCATTAATACATCTACTCTACGCCATTCACCATTAATATATCTACACTACCCCATTCACCATTAATACATCTATACTACCCCATTCACCATTAATATATCTACACTACCCCATTCACCATTAATACATCTACTCTACGCCATTCACCATTAATATATCTACACTACCCCATTCACCATTAATACATCTACACTACCCCATTCACCATTAATACATCTATACTACCCCATTCACCATTAATACATCTACACTACCCCATTCACCATTAATATATCTACACTACCCCATTCACCATTAATACATCTACACTACCCCATTCGTCATTAATATAGCTACACTACCCCATTCACCATTAATACATCTACTCTACCCCATTCACCATTAATATATCTACTCTAGCCCATTCACCATTAATACATCTATACTACCCCATTCACCATTAATACATCTCCACTACCCCATTCACCATTAATATATCTACACTACCCCATTCACCATTAATACATCTACACTACCCCATTCACCATTAATACATCTACACTACCCCATTCACCATTAATACATCTATACTACCCCATTCACCATTAATACATCTATACTACCCCATTCACCATTAATATATCTACACTACCCCATTCACCATTAATACATCTATACTACCCCATTCACCATTAATATATCTACACTACCCCATTCACCATTAATACATCTCCACTACCCCATTCACCATTAATATATCTACACTACCCCATTCACCATTAATACATCTACACTACCCCATTCACCATTAATACATCTACACTACCCCATTCACCATTAATACGTCTCCACTACCCCATTCACCATTAATATATCTACACTACCCCATTCACCATTAATACATCTACACTACCCCATTCACCATGAATACATCTACACTACCCCATTCACCATTAATACATTGAATACATACATTAATACATAATTTCCCCCATTTAAATTCAAAGTTCAAAGTTTCTTTGTCACATACATAGTCATTTACTGTATCATCATGTCCACAGTAGAAGAACCAGGGTAGAAGACCCTGTCTTACCCCAGGATGATGCAGGCCCCGGGGAAATGAAACATCCTGGGTTCATGTGCTCAACTCTGTCTAACACAGTTTGCCATCCTACACCGCCCTCACTGTAGTAAAGCTAAATTGCCAGAGATGTACCTGAGTACGGATCCCCCTGGTGACAGATGGCCCTGACCAGGCTGACCTATGGTGTGTGTGTATGTATAGTGTGTTTAGAGGTGTGTGTGTGTGTGTTTGTATGTTTAGTGTGTTCA
>NC_137504.1:33607500-33610000 GCF_041902795.1 Electrophorus electricus | reverse complement strand
TTCAACCTCACTCATACCTCCACCCATTTACAGTCTGAGTTCAACCTCCCCATACCTCCACCTGTTTACAGTCTGAGTTCAACCTCCCCATATCTCCACCTGTTTACAGTCTGAGTTCAACCTCACCCATACCTCCACCTGTTTACAGTTTGAGTTCAACCTCCCCATATCTCCACCTGTTTACAGTCTGAGTTCAACCTCACCCATACCTCCACCTGTTTACAGTCTGAGTTCAACCTCCCCATATCTCCACCTGTTTACAGTCTGAGTTCAACCTCACCCATACCTCCACCTGTTTACAGTTTGAGTTCAACCTCACCCTTACCTCCAGCCATTCAGACTTTTACATCACCACCAGTAATTATCCTAATCACAGATTAGCTGCTAATTTAAGTTTCTCATTTAAATGTAGAAAATGACAATGGTTTTAAGGGTCTTATGAGGGTGAATGTGTGTGTGTGTGTGTGTGTGTGTGTGTGTGTGTGTGTGTGTGTGTGTGTTCAGCAGGGTTTCATTTTAGTAGCAGACTGCAATTTTGCTTGCGGGAAAATTTTTTAGGGTTAATGTACTGTATATGGGGCAGTGATCAGGGTTAATGCAGTATGGCCCTGTGTTTGTGTGTGTATGTGTGTGTGTGTATGCTTGGGGTAGGAGGGTTGGAATGTAGGTGTGTGTTTGGGGTGGGAAGTGTGTGTAGGTTGGGGGTTGGGGTGTGTGTGCTATGCTGAACCTGAGAGACTGTCCTATTGCTGCTGTTGGACACCAGAGTAGAGAAATCCCCACTCAATTACACCAGTAATGCCTCAGGACACACACACACAGACACACACCGACACACACACACACACACACACCCGCACACACAAACGGACACACACGGACACGCACAGACACACACGCACACACACACACACGCACACACACAATACACACACGCTCACACACACGCACACACACACACACACACACAATACACACATGCACACGCACGCACACACACACACACGGACACGGACACACACACACACCCGCACACACACACACACACACTCACACACACGGACACACACACACACACACGCACGCACACACAAACACACACACACGGACACACACACACACACTCACACACACATAATTACACACTCACACACACGCACACACTCACACACACACACTCACGCACTCACACTCACTCACACACTCACACTCACTCACACACTCACACTCACTCTCACACACACACACACACACACTCACACACACACTCACTCACACACTCACACTCACTCTCACACACACACACTCACACACACACTCACACACTCACACACACACACACTCACTCACACACACTCACTCTCACTCTCACACACACACACAAACACACACACTCACACACACACACACACACACACACACACACACACACACACTCACACACACACACACACACACACAGAGCGCTGTGCTCTTTCACATTCTAAACGTTGTCCCACAGCCTCATGGTCAACATGTCTGTGCCTTCACCATGGTCCTCATGCCCCTCCCACCTCACATCTCCCTATAACCCCGCCCCATCTCCTTATAACCCTGCCCCATCTCCATATAACCCCGCCCCATGTCCCTATAACCCCGCCCCAGCTCCTCTCATAACCCTGCCCCATCTCCCTATAACCCTGCCCCATCTCCCTATAACCCCGCCCCATCTCCCTATAATATTTACTCTCTAACCTCTCCCCCTCTCCTACTCCTCTCCCTCCCTCTCTCTCTCTCTCTCTCTCTCTCTCTCTCCTCCACTCTCTCTCCTCCTCTCGCTCTGTTTCTCTCTCCCCTGTTTAATTATTCTAATTACCCTCATTAGTGCCCAGAATAGAAGCCTATTAATTGATTGACAAGCGGAATGTATGAAAGCAGACAGGAAGTGAAAGGTTAGACACCCAATCAGGAGCAGCTTTAAACGCACATAATTATCCAAGCTAAAGTGCTTCTGTGGTAAACACACTCGGCTGCTGTGTTACCACGGCAATAACAAACAGATGATGCCACATTTAGCACATGTTCACGTGGACGTGAAGAAGACGACCATTACAGCGCTCGTTCCACATTACACGAGACGAAAAAGACTTTAGCTCGTGTATCATGTGCTGTACAGCCTGTGAGAAATGTGTCATGTGTTTACATCATGATGTGTACTGAACTGTGTGTTTGCGTTATGTTGCATGTACTGAACTGTGTGTTTACATCATGATGAGTACTGAACCATGTTTGTGTTATGTTGCATGTACTGAACCATGTTTGCGTTATGTTGCATGTACTGAACCATGTTTGCGTTATGTTGCATGTACTGAACTGTGTGTTTGCGTTATGTTGCATGTACTGAACTGTGTGTTTACATCATGATGTGTACTGAACCATGTTTGCGTTATGTTGCATGTACTGAACCATGTTTGCGTTATGTTGCATGTACTGAACTGTGTGTTTGCGTTATGTTGCATGT
>NC_137504.1:33595000-33602500 GCF_041902795.1 Electrophorus electricus | reverse complement strand
TGTGTCTGTGTGTGGTTGGTTGTGTGTGTCTGTGTGTGGTAGTTGTGTGTGTCTGTGTGTGGTTGGTTGTGTGTGTGTCTGTGTGTGGTAGTTGTGTGTGTCTGTGTGTGGTAGTTCTGTGTGTCTGTGTGTGGTTGGTTGTGTGTGTCTGTGTGCGGTAGTTCTGTGTGTCTGTGTGTGGTTGGTTGTGTGTGTCTGTGTGCGGTAGTTCTGTGTGTCTGTGTGTGGGGGTCCTGTAGAGGGCGCACTCTCCCCCTCTCTGGGGTTGCAGATGATCCAGGGCTGTTCTACATTAGCCACTGAACGCTGTAATTGACATCTGTTGGGTGTTAAAGCTCTGTGCCTGGAAACGGAACCCTTATGAATATGCACACAATCAAATTAATTATTTAATGAGTGGTGCCATATTGGGCTCCACTTAGACATGTAAATATGTGCATTAATATTAATGACATTAACGGTCATGCTTACCTAGCACAGAGCGAGCTAAATGTTTGGGATGGAAATATGAGATAACGTGAAGCGCACACATACACACACCCATGCACACACACACACACACACACACACACACACACACACACACACACACACACACACACGCTCTGTTTTGTCAACGTGCCCAGTAATTAAAGTCTAATCATTGTCTCTGTATGAGCCAAGATTGAAGGGTGCATCTCAGGTGAGCAGTGCCTGTCTGTCTGTGTAACTGTACCTCTCTGTCCCTCTGTGTGTGTGTGTGTGTGTGTGTGTGTGTGTGTGTGTGTGTGTGTGTGTGTGTGTGTGTGTGTGTGTGTGTGTGTGTGTGTGTTTTCACATTCCCCCTGGGGACAGTGGAAACTTTAGGAAAGTGTGTCATCTATTCTCTCTTTCCCCTGCAGGCTGTTGGGGGGGGCACAGTGTCTAAAACCCTGGATCAGTAATGTCCCCCAAATGTCCCATAAACGTCCCCTAAACTTCCTGCAACCTTCCAGTAAAAGTCCCCTAAACATCCTGTAAATGCCCCTAAATGTCCTGTCGTTGTCCCCAAAACATCCCAGAAATGTTGTGCATGCTTCCGGTAAATGTCTCCTAAACGTCCCGCAACACATCCACTAAATGCCCCACAAATGCTTACAAACTACAGTTGCTTCTAGCTTTCACTACTCAAGGAACCAAAATCAATCCCAGGACTGTGAAATCAATCCCCAGACCTCTCTGAGTGGCAGAGTGGGTGAAGGTGCTGGGTTAGTCACTGGAGGGTTTGAAGAACAAAGAAGATTTCATAGGGCAGGAAGATTTGCATGTGTAGACTGCAGCCTCTAGTCAAATTTATTTTCAGAACACACACGTGCACACACGCATGCACACACACACACACAGAGCTCTAACTACACACATACACACAGAGCTCTAACTACACACATACACACACACACACAGAGCTCGAACTACACACATACACACACACACAGAGCTCGAACTACACACATACACACACACAGAGCTCTAACTACACATACACACACACAGAGCTCTAACTACACACATACACACACACACAGAGCTCTAACTACACACACACACACACAGAGCTCTAACTACACACATACACACACACACAGAGCTCTAACTACACACATACACACACACAGAGCTCTAACTACACACATACACACACACACAGAGCTCTAACTACACACATACACACACAGAGCTCTAACTACACACATACACACACACACACACAGAGCCCTAACTACACACATACACACACACAGAGCTCTAACTACACACATACACACACACACACAGAGCTCTAACTACACACATACACACACACACACACACAGAGCTCTAACTACACACATACACACACACACACACACACAGAGCTCTAACTACACACATACACACACACAGAGCTCTAACTACACACATACACACACACAGAGCTCTAACTACACACATACACACACACAGCTCTAACTACACACATACACACACAGAGCTCTAACTACACACACACAGAGCTCTAACTATACACATACACACACACACACAGCTCTAACTACACACACACACACACAGAGCTCTAACTACACACATACACACACACAGAGCTCTAACTACACACATACACACACACAGAGCTCTAACTACACACATACACACACAGAGCTCGAACTACACACATACACACACACAGAGCTCTAACTACACACATACACACACACACAGAGCTCTAACTACACACACACACACACACAGAGCTCTAACTACACACATACACACACACACAGAGCTCTAACTACACACATACACACACACACACACAGAGCTCTAACTACACACATACACACACACAGAGCTCTAACTACACACATACACACACACAGAGCTCTAACTACACACATACACACACACACAGAGCTCTAACTACACACACACAGAGCTCTAACTACACACATACACACACACACACAGAGCTCTAACTACACACACACAGAGCTCTAACTATACACATACACACACACACACACAGAGCTCTAACTACACACATACACACACACACACAGAGCTCTAACTATACACATACACACTCACACACACACACACACACACACAGAGCTCTAACTATACACATACACACTCACACACACACACTCACACAGAGCTCTAACCACACACACACACACACACTCACACAGAGCTCTGATCACACACACACACTCACTCACACACACACTCACACACACATACACACACTCACACACACAGAGCTCTAACCACACACTCACTCACACACACACACAGAGCTCTAACTACACACACACACACACACACACACACACACACACACAGTGAGATCTAACCACACACACACACTCACACACACACACACACACACACACAGTGAGATCTAACCACACGCACACACACACACAGTGATACAATAGGAAGTGCAGACAGCCATTTCAGAGACGTGTCTTTCCAAACTCCGCTGTGTGTCTTTGTGTGCTTGTCTCTGGAGCACCGTGCACTGATGCGCGACACGTTTTGCGGTTTTAACCCACACGGTTAAGTTGAAAACCTATCAGCGTTTGCACTGAGGTGCATGCGTGTAATCCCAGTCTCCTCCACCTCTCCACAGCAACATTAGCTCTTCTTAAAGTGGAACCAGAGCCAAAGCCATGTAGCTGCCCAAATGTTTATCACGCTCTTGTTTTCCCTCACTTTCTCTCCGTGAACTTCTGTCATTCTCTCTGTCTAGTGCTTACCGCCTCGGCTCTGCCCACCCCAGAGAAGTGACTTCTGCTTTTTAACGAATGTGAACGCTTCCTTATTCCTCCCACATGCTTCCTCCCTCTCTCTCTCTCTCTCTCTCTCTCCCTCTCTCTCTCTCTCTCTCTCTCTCTCCCTCTCTCTCTCTCTCCCTCTCTCTTCCTTTCTTTCTCTGTCTGTTCTATCAGTCTCTCTCACTCTCCTGTCTGCTGTCTAGTGAGTTGAATAATTACATAGATTTTCTAGTCACTTGGCAGTTGCTGTGTGCATGTATGTGTGTGTGTGTGTGTGTGTGTGTGTGAGTGTGTGTGTGTGTGTGTGGTTAGAGCTCATTGTGTGTGTGTGTGTGTGTGTGTGTGTGTGTGTGTGTGTGTGTGCGTGTGTACGTGCAGTTGTAAATCTAAAGTGTATTTATTCTAAATGGAATTGTTTATTAATTGTTTACTGTTTTCTAGTTAAGACACGGTTCAGATACCAGACACACACGGATGCAGTGGGGATCTCACGGAACCAAACCCAACCTACAAAACACAGCAACACTAATCCCAGTGCCTCGTCTTAATATTCCTAAACTAGTACGGAACTTTTCCAAACACCCCATGAGTGCCTCACAGATCTGTCTGGGACATGTTAGATGATCTCTAAGTCTGTCTGAGGTGTGTTAGATGGTCTCCAGGTCTGTCTGAGGTGTGTTAGATGGTCTCCAAGTCTGAGACATGTTAGTTGACCTCAACCTCAAGCATCACATGACCTCTGTTGTGTCTTCACCTCCTGGTTTCTCAGATCTCTCTCTTCCATCATGATGTCTGGGCCCAGTGGGCAGTGCTATACAGTTTTAGTGGGTGGTGCTGTTTGGCCTCTGTGGGCGTGCTGTCCCAGCTCAGTGGCCCATGGGCAATACTGCTGGTGCTGTCCGAGCATGTAATTCTGGCCCAGGAGACATGTCTTTGTGTCGTTCTGGTGCAGTGGGTGTGTCCTTCTGGCCCAGTGGGTGTGTCCTTGTGGCCCAGTGGGCGTGTCCTTGTCCCATTGGGTGTACCATAGGAGCTCAGTAGGCGTGCCTTCCGGGCTCTGCCTCAGGACCGCTTGACACACAGCTGGCATCACGTCTGCCGCAAAGCCCCCAGACTGGACCTCCGGTTGGACCGCCGGGGAGAAAACGGGCCCACCTGTCAGACCTCTTTGCTAAATCTCCAACGTGAACTGTCCTCTTCTGGCAGGAGCCATGACGTGACCTTCTCCGCGCAGCAGCAAAAACACTGTGAAAAAGCTGGAACAAAAAAACCCCCACCGGTGATCCGTCTCGTTGAGCTGAAGGACAGGTGTAGCGTCTGTGTTGAGGCAGATCCATGTCTCCTCACTCTCATAGCTCACTCTGCACCGCCCTGTTTTCCCTCGCAGATACCGAGAGTTAAACGTTATTGATACGGAGATATGCGGAATACTGTCGGAGACACAAGGAATTCCCAGCTGTGCGGAATATCGTCGAAGAATGAGAAGAAAAATAATCAAACAGAAACGTGTCCTTCATCACTTCATTGCTTCATCGCTTCATCAGTCAGGATAACTCCTGATTCATCCAGTGTAGTTTGACGGGTGGAGTGGCTGTTTCTCCGACTCTCGGAGCAGCGGGGGCACACTGCTGCCTCCTTCAGGCTGAGCTACTTTTTTTGTGTAAAATGTGAAGCCCCCTTGGGATTGTGGGAGGCGCTATAGTTGAACTCATTATAATTCCACAGGAGATCTCTCACACATGCAGCGTGGCTGTGTGCATTCTGATTGGCTAGTTCAGCATTTTACTGACAAAAACATTTTACTGCACAGGTTCAGAGACTCACGTCACTGGAGGTGACTGGTTCACACGGACCCCACTGGAGGTGACTGGTTCAGACTAACATCACTGGAGGTGACTGGTTCACACAGACCCCACTGGAGGTGACTGGTTCACACGGACCCCACTGGAGGTGACTGGTTCAGACTAACATCACTGGAGGTGACTGGTTCACACAGACCCCACTGGAGGTGACTGGTTCACATGGACCCCACTGGAGGTGACTGGTTCAGACTGACCCCACTAGAGGTGACTGGTTCACACAGACCCCACTGGTGTTGACTGGTTCAGACTAACATCACTGGAGGTGACTGGTTCAGACTGACCCCACTGGAGGTGACTGGTTCACACGGACCCCATTGGAGGTGACTGGTTCAAATTGACCCCACTAGAGGTGACTGGTTCAGACTGACCCCTCTGGAGGTGACTGGTTCAGACTAACATCACTGGAGGTGACTGGTTCAGACTAACATCAATGGAGGTGACTGGTTCAGACTGACCCCTCTGGAGGTGACTGGTTCAGACTAACATCAATGGTGGTGACTGGTTCAGACTAACATCACTGGAGGTGACTGGTTCAGACTAACATCACTGGAGGTGACTGGTTCAGACTAACATCACTGGAGGTGACTGGTTCAGACTGACCCCTCTGGAGGTGACTGGTTCAGACTGACCCCTCTGGAGGTGACTGGTTCAGACTAACATCACTGGAGGTGACTGGTTCAGACTAACATCACTGGAGGTGACTGGTTCAGACTGACCCCTCTGGAGGTGACTGGTTCAGACTAACATCACTGGAGGTGACTGGTTCAGACTAACATCAATGGAGGTGACTGGTTCAGACTGACCCCTCTGGAGGTGACTGGTTCAGACTAACATCAATGGAGGTGACTGGTTCAGACTAACATCACTGGAGGTGACTGGTTCAGACTAACATCACTGGAGGTGACTGGTTCAGACTAACATCACTGGAGGTGACTGGTTCAGACTGACCCCTCTGGAGGTGACTGGTTCAGACTGACCCCTCTGGAGGTGACTGGTTCAGACTAACATCACTGGAGGTGACTGGTTCAGACTAACATCACTGGAGGTGACTGGTTCAGACTGACCCCTCTGGAGGTGACTGGTTCAGACTAACATCACTGCACCCTTTGGCAAAGGAAAGAATTCACAATAAATAAATACGTAAATATACACAGATATATAATCTCTATTATATTACATAAATACCCCAGAAATAATGTCTCTATCATCAGTTTTCTATATATCAATTTTCTTATTTGAATGTCCATGCATATGGAAATATTATTCATTCAAATTGTAAGAAAATATTTTTTCTTTTTAGAAAATAAAGCAGGAAACAATAACCAGAAAAGTCTCCAGAGCTAACTGCTTTTGGTTTGGTTGTTGTTTGTGTTTGTACTGTGTCTGTTCTTTTGGTGAGATTGCTTTTTTAATTTAAGTTATTTTTATTTTTATGGTACGATGGCTTCACTGTTACATACTGGTCATTGTCTCTGTTTGATGGTTACACTGGTACATACTGGTCATTGTCTCTGTATGATGGTTTCACTGGTACATACTGGTATTGTCTCTGTATGATGGTTACACTGGTACATACTGGTCATGTGTCTCTGTATGATGGTTTCACTGGTACATACTGGTATTGTCTCTGTATGATGGTTTCACTGGTACATACTGGTCATTGTCTCTGTTTGATGGTTACACTGGTACATACTGGTATTGTCTCTGTATGATGGTTTCACTGGTACATACTGGTATTGTCTCTGTATGATGGTTTCACTGGTACATACTGGTCATTGTCTCTGTTTGATGGTTTCACTGGTACATACTGGTATTGTCTCTGTATGATGGTTTCACTGGTACATACTGGTCATTGTCTCTGTATGATGGTTTCACTGGTACATACTGGTCATTGTCTCTGTATGATGGTTACACTGGTACATACTGGTATTGTCTCCGTATGATGGTTTCACTGGTACATACTGGTATTGTCTCTGTTTGATGGTTTCACTATTACATACTGGTATTGTCTCCGTATGATGGTTTCACTGGTACATACTGGTCATCATCTCTGTATGGTGGTTTCACTGGTACATACTGGTATTTTTAGATTATTATCGTATCGTATAATAATTGTATTTTACAATAATTTTTGGAAGCTCCTGTTATTTGGCTTCCTCCCAGAAATGAATGGTATTGAATGAGTGCTGCAGTGTCCAGAGCCATCAGACAAATCTCCATTACCCAAGTGCATGCTCGATGTGTAAGGCAGGTGTGGTGTGTTTGTGCAGGTGGGTGCGTGCTAGCGGCACGTTTGAAGGGAAGACAGTTTAACCGGGTCAGCTGAGAGCAGCTGCTTCTGGGGAAGAAACGGCTGTAAC
>NC_137504.1:33562500-33567500 GCF_041902795.1 Electrophorus electricus | reverse complement strand
ACCAGGTGTGTGTGTGTGTGTGTGTGTGTGTGGTATGTGACTGTATGGGGGGGAGTTGTGTTTGTGTATTACGTGACTGGGTGTGTTTGTTGGTGTGTGTGTGTTATGTGACTGCATGTGTGTAGTGTCTGTGTGTGTGTGTGTGTGCGTGCGTGTGTGTCCATTTGGCGTACTAAGACAAACTACATCACTACAAGTACAGAGATGAGCCAAAGGGATCAACAACTATGGGAGGCTGTTTAGGATGAAATCAGTAAAACACTTGTACAACACACTCACACACTTGTTACTTCAGTGCACCCCGAAGTTACTTTATGGTAACAGGAAGGCAGATATTTAACGTGTGTACAACACGCTCATCAATATGAAGTGAAGAGAGGTCTCTAAATAAAGAAGAACATCATCATGTCAGCGTCTAATTCTAATTATATGACAAACTGAAGAACAAAGACCACCAACATTTTACACAATACAACCCACAGTACAACTCTCAACACAATTTACAACAACCCAGAATACACCTTATAATACAACTCACAATACAACCCACAATACACCCCACAATACAACTCACAACAACCCACAATTCAACCCATAATACAACTCACAACAACCCACAATACAACCCACAACACAACTCACAACAACCCACAATATAACCCACAATACAACTCACAATACAACCCACAATACAACTCACAACCCACAATACAACTCACAACCCACAACACAACCCACAATACAACTCACAACATAACCCACAACACAACCCACAATACAACTCACAACCCACAATACAACTTACAACACAACTCACAATACAACTCACACCACCCCACAATACAACTCACAACAACCCACAATACAAATCACAACAACCCACAATACAACCCACAATACAACTAACACCACCCCACAATACAACTCACAACAACCCACAATACAAATCACAACAACCCACAATACAACCCACAATACAACTCAAAATACAACTCAAAACAACCCACAACACAACTCACAACACAACTCACAATACAACTCACACCACCCCACAATACAAATCACAACAACCCACAATACAACCCACAATACAACTCACAATACAACTCACAACTCACAATACAACTCATAATACAACTCACAACCCACAATACAACTCACAACACAACTCACAATACAACTCACAACCCACAATACAACTCACAACCCACAACACAACCCACAATACAACTCACAACACAACCCATAACACAACCCACAATACAACGTACAACACAACTCACAATACAACTCACACCAACCCACCATACAACCCACAATACAGCCCACAACAACCCACAACACAACCCACAATACAACTCACAACACAACCCATAACACAACCCACAATACAACTTACAACACAACTCACAATACAACTCACACCAACCCACCATACAACCCACAATACAGCCCACAACAACCCACAATACAACTCACAACAACCCACAATACAACTCACACCAACCCACAATACAACTCACAATACAACTAACAACAACCCACAATACAACCCACAACACAACTCACAATACAACTCACAACAACCCACAATACAACTCACAACAATCCACAATACAACTCAAAATACAACTCACAACAACTCACAATACAACTCACAATCCACAATACAAATCGCAACAACCCACAATACAACTCACAATACAACCCAGAGCACAACCCACAACACAATCCACAATACAACTCGCAACAACCCACAATACAACTCACAATACAACTCACAACAACCCACAATACAAATCACAACAACCCACAATACAACCCAGAATACAACTCACAATACAACTCACACCAACTCACAATACAACTCACACCAACCCACAATACAACTCACAACTCACAATACAACCCACAATACAACTCACAACACAACTCACAACAACCAACAACACAAATCACAATACAACTCACAACTCACAAGTGATCTATGGATGTTTGACACAGACAACATATCAGTGTCCCACCACTAGGGCACACACAGCTATGTGTGTGTGTGTGTGTGTGTGTGTGTGTGTGTGTACATATGTGTGTGTTTGTACGTGTGTGTGTGTGTGTGTACATATGTGTGTGTTTGTACGTGTGTGTGTGTGCGCGCGTGTGTGTAGCCTGTAGGCCTACATGTTTGCTTCTCAGTGTCCTCCAATCAGCCCACATTGTGAGTAAATATTCAGAACGTAAATCTCATCATCATTTATTACACTCCAGATATCACTGACTTTCCTTCTGAATATTTACTAAGATAACGGAGCACATAATCGTATTATTTCTAACAGTATTTATGTCTGATCATTAACCTGCAATCTTAAATTAATTTTCATTTTTCCATAACTGATCAGGAGTTCTTATACCATAAGCTCATATAGTTTACACTTAAACAAACGTCAGTCCGCTCTACACCTTATTATTACCAGCGTGTTGTACACACGTTAAATATCTGCCTTCCTGTTACAATGAAACGACTTAAACTGTGTACTGACAGGTGCACTGAAAATTGTTTTACACACACACATCTACATACGTGCAAGCATAATGTGAGTGTGTGTGTATATGGAAGTGCAGGTTACTGAATGCAAATGTAATGTGTGTGCATGTAAGTTCATCTGTATGTAAGTAGTGTGTGTGCACGTTTAAATGAATCTATATAAGTAGTGTGCGTGTGTGCAAGTTTACGTTAAACTGTATGTGAGTAGTGTGTGTGTGTGCCCGTGTTTTCTATGTATGTGTGAATGTTTCATGTATGTACATGTAGTGTGTGTCCGTATGTCTCATCGATTTCGCCCTAAACGACCCCCAGAAACAACTGGTACTTGTGTTCTCTCTCTCTCGCTTTCCCTCACTATCTCCCTCTCTCCATCTCTTCCTCTCTCTCTCCCTCCTCCGCTTCCTCTGTAAAGTCTGGACCTCCTTTGGGTTAACAACTGCTAGTACGTGATGGAAGCATGCTACATTAGCTCACGCTGCACACACACACACACGCACACGCAAACACACACACACACACGCAGTGGGTTATTGTAATCGGGTCATAATGATGCATGACGGGCAGTGAGGGTAAAGCTGATTGGACAGAGTTATTGAAGTTATGAACAAAACAGTTTCACTGCTCAAAACAGGGCAATGGCTATTCTGAGAGAAGGAATGCGTGTGTGTGCGTGTGAGTGAGTGTGTGTGTGTGTGTGTGTGTGTGTGTGTGTGTGTGTGGCCGTGTCTCCGGCTCTGTGTGAGACTACATGCTTGTGCTGTGAGGGCTTTTCCTTAAAAGGAGAATAAATGTCAGCTTTTATTTGCAAAACTAAGAGACAGAGACGTCTGTTTGGGTTCGTCTGTTTAGATACATCTGATTGGCTATGTCTGGGTACGTCTGTTAGGGTACGTCTGTTAGGGTACATCTGTTTGGGTATGTCTGATTGGCTACGTCTGATTGGCTACATCTGTTTGGATACGTCTGATTGGCTATGTCTGGGTACGTCTGATTGGGTACATCTGATTGGGTTCGTCTGTTTGGATACGTCTGATTGGCTATGTCTGGGTATGTCTGATTGGGTACGTCTGATTGCTTCAACTTCCATCTGGGTCTAGGATGAGACACCGTATCAGTTATTGGTAAATATTGTTAATAGATTAGATAACAAATAATAGATTTAATTTATAATGAACCCAAACTCAACGTCCCAACAAGACAAACTAACGAAATACACAAAATATCACACAAAGACAGTGATACAAGACTGTGTGTGTGTGTGTTCTTTTCTGCACATCTGATCCTGGTTTGTCTGGTTTAAGACCAAATCAGGTCTTTTCTCCATCATTCCATCTGTTTCCCTCTCTCGCAACACCTCAGAACACACTTAAAAGAGTGCACAAACACACTTAAAAGAGCACGCGCACACACACACACACACACACACACACACACACACACACACACACACGCACACGCACACACACACACACACTCACCTTTGTTTCCAGGCATTATTGGGCCTTCTGGGTATCGCTCTCTGTCTCTCACTGGGCGAGTTGTTGGATTTTTGATCTCATTGTCCATATCAGGAGGGTCTGTAGTTGATAGATCTGGAGCATTTGGGTCTACAACACACACACACACACACACACACACACACGGTGAATTAATTTGCAGAATAATTATTTTGTTACACTGGTAGATTATATGGATATATGTTACACTGGTAGACTGTATGGATGTATGTTACCCTGGTAGATTATATAGATATATGTTACACTGGTAGATTATATAGATATATGTTACACTGGTAGATTATATGGATATAGTTACACTGGTAGATTATATGGATATATGTTACACTGGTAGATTATATGGATATAGTTACACTGGTAGATTATATGGATGTATGTTACACTGGTAGATTATATGGATATATGTTACACTGGTAGATTATATGGATATAGTTACACTGGTAGATTATATGGATGTATGTTACACTGGTAGATTATATAGATATATGTTACACTGGTAGATTATATGGATGTATGTTACACTGGTAGAGTATATAGATATATGTTACACTGGTAGATCATATAGATATATGTTACACTGGTGTTTACTGTCGCTCTCACTAACAGACGCAAGCGTCTCGTGGTGTTTACTGTCACTCCTGGTAAGAGACGCGTCTCGTGGTGTTTACTGTCACTCCCATTATCACACGCAAACATCTTGTGGTGTTAACTGTCACTCTTGCTAACAGACATAAGCATCTCATGGTGTTTAGTCACTCTCGCTAACAGATGCAAGCGTCTCGTGGTGTTTACTGTTGCTCTCTCTAACAGACGCAAGCGTCTCGTGGTGTTTACTGTCAGTCCCGTTATCAGACGCAAGCGTCTCGTGGTGTTTACTGTCGCTCTCGCTAACAGACGCAAGCATCTCTTGGTGTTTATTGTCACTCCCGTTATCAGATGCA
>NC_137504.1:33535000-33537500 GCF_041902795.1 Electrophorus electricus | reverse complement strand
AATACAAACAATCAGACCCAACCAAATTATAACACTTCAGAAACTAAACTACACTAGAACACAAACACACAAGCACAAAGCGTAATGCAGTGTTATCTGGCCCTAAAATGTCAGTACACTGTAGCAGACGACCTGTTCACACTGACTGATATTAACCACAGAATCACGATGTCAAAGTCCAGACTCAGTGAACACAGCCTGGATGTCCAGACTGGCCGATATGAAAAGTCATGGCTACCAGAGAACAGAGACTTTACCAGCAATGTAAGAATGACACTGTAGAGACAGAGCTGCACTTCCTCACTGAATGTGAAAAATTCACCCAAATACAGCAAATTTACTTTACACACGCCCACACACACACACATATACACACGCACACGCACACACACACATATACACACGCACACACACACACGCACGCACACGCATGCACGCACATGCACCCACACATACACATATACACACACACATACACACACACACATATACACACACATACACACACACATATACCCACATGCACACACACACACACACACACACACATTATAAAGTTTCATAACTATTTATTATTAACTATTTATTATTTCTATTTATAATTATTAACTATTTATTATTATTAACTATTTATTTCTATTTATTATTATTAACTATTTATTATCTATTTATCATTATTAACTATTTATTATTATCTATTTATTATTATTATCTATTTATTATTTTCCATCATTATTGATTTCTTTTCACTTCTTCCCTTTATTAATATTTCTCTTAATTTCCATAATTGAAAAAATTGTAATGTTGTGTCATGTTCATGTTATAATGCTGCTTTGGCAATACTGTTATTGTATATGGTCATGCCAGTAAAGCTAACTGAGAGAGAGAGAGAGAGAGAGAGAGAGAGAGAGAGAGAGAGAGAGAGACAGAGAGACAGAGAGAGAGAGAGACGTCTAATCTCTTTAACATCAGTTAAGTTTATTTTTCTTTTCGGCTCCTCAGTTCAGTGGACCTGAAGCAGCAGCAGCTAGGTAATACCTGATTGGCCCTGATCTCTTCTGATTGGCCCTGATCTCTCCTGATTAGCCCTGATTGGCCCAGATCTCTGCTGATCTCTCCTGATTGGTCCTGATTTGCTCTGATTAGTCCTGCCTGACGCTGTAGTGTACTGTGTCCTTTAGTCACTGATGTACACACACAAGCACACACACAACATGTGACTAACATTTAAACATTAACTTAAAAACCTGAGCTGGAAGCGTCTGGACTGTGGCGGTACTGTGTCTGTGTTTACGCACACGACTGTCTCTGTCTGGGACAGACAGGAAGTTGAAGTCTTTTGGTGCTGCATTAGCATGTTCGCATGTCACCCCCATTTCATCGCTGAGTTTAGTTTCCTCAAACTTCCTTGAACCCTCTGAGGTCCACAGTTCAGTTCTGCTGATGCCTTTTGTACTTTTTACAGTATTTTGTGTGGCATTTTAATTACCATAGTGTTACTGCATGCTAACACACCAGTGAAATGTTAAATTAAAGACAGTTGTGTTTTTTATTCATTTGCATAAATGCTGAATTTTACTGTTGTGTTGGTTTTTTTTTTTTAATTTAAATGAAGCTCAGTTACTATAGAGTGAAGACATTTGTAGTAAATATTTGGCAGATCTTATTTCGCTCCAGTCAGGAACGTCTGATAACTGAAACACTTCTGTGTGTTTTCTATGGGAGTCGGGGTCAGAGTCTGAGACTTCATGACAGGCCAAACTGCCGCTAGGAAATCACTTACTCCCACAGAAAACAGGCAAGAACATCTGATACCTGAAACTGTCTGATACCTCAGACTATCAGCCTTTAGGAAATTAGACTATCAGACGCAGCTTTGAGCAGGCGAGAACGCCACCATATGATCTCTAAATCCAAGTCAGGATTCACCCACCCACCCACACACACACACACACACACTCACACACACACACACACACACACTCTCTCACACACACACACACACACACACACACACACACACGTATTTGCCCTCCCACACATTCCCTTGGTTGTATTGTGTTAGTCGGGGTGTGAAAGAATGAACACATTCTTACAGTTGCACATGGATACACACACAGATAGATAAAGAGAGAGAGAGAGAGAGAGATGTGGGATTTGAAAATCTCAAGTGTTGATTCAAACATAGTTTGTCTGTGCTTCACAGTCTGTCTCTACACCTGCCTGTCTGTTTTTACACCTGCCCGTCTGTCTCTACACCTGTCTGTATGTCTCTACACCTGTCTGTATGTCACTACACCTGCCCGTCTGTCTCTACACCTGTCTGTATGTCTCTACACCTGCCCGTCTGTCTCTACACCTGTCTGTATGTCACTACACCTGCCCGTCTGTCTCTACACCTGTCTGTATGTCACTACACCTGTCTGTATGTCACTACACCTGCCTGTCTGTTTTTACACCTGCCCGTCTGTCTCTACACCTGACTGTATGTCTCTACACC
>NC_137504.1:33512500-33520000 GCF_041902795.1 Electrophorus electricus | reverse complement strand
GGTTTGTTGATTTATTTGTGTAATTTTGTTTGTGTTTGTTAGTTTTCTATGAGACTCTCTCAGTCAAACTGGCCGGCAGATATTTTTGCGGAAAATTCTGCCACAAATAAAATCAAAACTGAAAAGCGATTGAAATGTTTTATGTGATAGAGACCAGCACTGTGTGTGTGTGTGTGTGTGTGTGTGTGTGTGTGTGTGTGTGTGTGTGTGTGTGTGTGTGTGTGTGTTTAATACTGCTATGTGCATTAAAACAAATGGAAGACTTTGTCTGATTTCTTTGTGACCAATCAGAACAATTCCATAAACATGAATAACCTTAGCACGACCAATCAGATCAAACTACTATGCCAACACACCACACACACTCCATGAGCATAACACACATGCTACCACACCCATACACTCCACAAAGTGTGTTACCCACAGCCTGGGAGCAAAACACTCGATACCTCGATAAGGAATTTAACAGCTTTGATTTTAAACTGATAGGAACTTTCAACCCTGATGATTTACTTTGATTCGCTGTTCTGTGTAAAAGCCCTGAAGCAAATCAAGCACATACGTGTGTGTGTGTGAGAAACACACCAGTAACAAGGTTTTCCTACACACACACCCCTAAGTCTGGCGAGACAGTTACAGAGCAAGAATATATGTGCGTGTGTGTGTATGTGTGTCCGTGAATGTGTATTTATGAAGGCCCATATTTCACTATCAGAGCTAAGAACAAGGATAAGTTTGGATTCCAACAAACATTTCATCTTGACAATGACATACTCACACACACTCACACCAGCGTCTGTGTGAAGACACCAGCGCCTCTGAATTCCATGTAGCAGGAACAGGGTCTCAGTCCCCATCCACAGAAATACAGAACAGATGCCTGTGTAAGACCAGGCAATGCCCCCCCCACACACACACGAATTGTTAGGCTTGTACAGCTCACAGGGAAATACCGCACCACACAGTATTTTGCAGACACACAAGCATGTGCTACACACACTACGGACTCTGTTTTACAGAGCCGAGGAGTGTGTGTGTGCCAACGCCAGCCGCTCTGGGAGAGCACAAGCACACTGCTCTGTAAACCCTCTAACGTTTAGTGTACCTACAACTCACGCATCACACAACCAAAACGCCTGACGATGAGGAACCAAGGGGCCACGAATTCCTGGAGAATGTCTTAGAGATGGTGTCCTTGGGTCCCAGTTCCCCTTCTACACACACACACACACACACACACACTCACACACACTCTCTTTCACACACGCACACACAAATACAAGTCTTTCACAATCTTTTTCACACACATTCTCACACACTTGAGCTAACAGATCAGCGAGGAGCTGTGAACAGGGAGCTCTTTAGTAAAGTGATACACCAGTACACACACACACACACACACACACACACACACTATTCAGCAGGATGAGCAAACAAACATTACAGCTCTTGAAAAAGCACACACCAACTGGTGTAAATCCACACTGGTGTTTAGCCACCTGTGAGGTGTTCCCCAGCCTGCTGGCTTCTGTCCTCCCGGCAAAAATGTTTACCAACTTCACCCGACCCCCACGCGCACCTGACAGCCCGAACCCGTCTCCCCGGTGTGGCTCCGCGCTCGCGCGTTTCTCTCCAAGCAATCATCCCGTCGCTGAAATGTGGCAGGTGAACCAGACTAACACCACGCGAACATTTTAACTCTCTGACGGGAGAAACTGGAGAATGTAGATGGGCGCGCGGCGTTGCTCCGCGTGCTACTAATTCTGATAACGGCCTTCGCAGCACGAGCGTTTTAAAGGTGTGTGTGTGTGTGTGTGTGTGTGTGTGTTTTAAGTTACTTTATTCTGGAGTTTATCCGCTTGTTAGCGCTCGTTCTGGTCTGACGACGCGCCCTCGTCTTTTTATGCGCGAGAGCTAAAGTAATTAAATCTTCCGCGTGAGCTTTTCTGCGGAATGGGGAACGTGCGCTCGGCACGGCGAGCTCCGGCCTCCGCGCTCAACGCCTCGCGCTCCACATAAACACGGTGCAGTCGTTTCAAAACCAAATGAAAACATGCGACACGGGCTGCAGACACGCGAACGTCTGAGCGCGAGGAATAAAAAGTTTAAATCAAGGCGGGCGAAACCCATCTAACAGTTGATCTCAGCCTCGTCAAAACGTCGTGTTTCCTGCAAAAATACATTTCTTACATCTATTTTCGTGACTTTTCCCTCAGTAAATCCGGTGAACTTGTCTGTCTCGCGGCCCTCAGAAGTGTATGAATGTGGCGCTCGTGCATCACCTCAAACCTCGCGCAGGAAACACGGAGCATGCACGCTCCCGGAAAACTTGCACGGCACGCGGAGCCACCGGCCCTCGGCGTGCAGGATAAGCGGTAGCGAGCAGTCGAACCCCTGAGAGAGAGAGAGAGAGAGAGAGAGAGAGAGAGAGGGAGAGAGGGAGAGAGAGAGGGTCTTGCGTGGCCCGCCGGAGCGACGCACCGGGACAGCTGTGCGCTCGCGGTGGTAACGCGACTACGCGTCTCCCAGTTCGCCCCTAATGGCTCGCGTGGAGCTCGCGAGGTTATCGCGAGCCTGTTTCGGAGAACGTCGTCGCTGCCCCGGTGAATTCGGCTGCTCACTCAGCTCCCCGTGACACAGCACGCGCCCGGCCTGCGGTTCCTCGTGTGGGTCCTTGATTTAAATCACAGCAGACGCTGATTTATCCCGGGAGGATGTACGTGCCGTCGCGAGCACTTACGCCGCCGCGCGACACGGTCAGCCGGGCGAAGGCAGCTCGCGCGAAACGCACGCGATGTAGCACATCGCATCGCATCCTCCGCTCGCGCCCCTTCTCTTCTCTTCTTTGACATTTGCCATTTTTAAACATCCTCTCCAAATACACTTCACAGTTGTCTGCAGTACGTGTACTTTTCACAGCGTCTCTCTCTCTCTCTCTCACACACACACACACACACACACACACACACGTATATATATTCTTACTTGGGGTTTTGGGAGTTCCATACGACCGTTTCGAGCGCTTTCGTCTCGAGCACGGCGAATCTGCACAAGACGGTGAGGACACAGAGGGTAAGCGTCCAGCCACGCGCACCCCCTTCCATCTTACCCCGCGCTCACACACTCCGCGAGGGAATCCAGTCAACCGAGAGCCGCGAGCATTCAAACCGACCGTGCTCCCCGCCGGTTACCGATCCCGAATCAGCAGCGCATGGAGGTCAGGCTGGTCAGGTCTTAACGGAGGCTTTCGCGGTGGCGTGCGAAAACCATCGCTCGATACAAACTCCAAAATCCAGTTGGCCCCAGTTGACTGGGAGAGCGCGCGCGGCGCAATGTGCTCCAGATGGTTTGGGCAAACTCCGCGCAAACGAGGGCGCGCTACCTTCCGCTGAGGTGGCCGGCGGCGCGCGACTGGTGCGCTGCGCTCATCTATCGAGAAAAGGATTTTAGTGTCGACCTTTCAAAAGGTCGATGTAGCGCGCGAGACACTGGGGTTGACGCGTGCAGTCAGGTAGAGTCGTCTTTGCGCGGCGCGAGCCCCTCGGGCTGTCATCTGACCGACGAATGTCGCGTCTCGTGTCCTGAACTCGAGGAGGTGAAATCACGGCGGAGTTAAAGGTGCACACACATCCACGTGGTCCAACCGACAAAAGGACAACTAAAACAACACCTGCTCGAGAGATGCCACGAGAACGGTGTTCCTAAGGACAATAGTTAGAATCCCGAGCTCGCTGGTCAGTCCGGTTCTGCGCGAGCTCCCTGTGCGCGCGGCGACACTCACTGCATTCCTCGCGAGCAATGTCGGGACCAACTCATGGCGAGAGACGGCGTCGCGAAGCATGCTCCGGGAGCCACGCGCAGTTTCACGCCACGGCGATCAGTGTGCGGGGGAAACCGGGAAGTGCCGCGCGCATTCTCTGATCGCAGTGGAGCTCCCGTACAAATCCAAACGCCTCGAGTCCAGTTACTCGCGCCGTTAACAGCAGGTCCCGTACGCCGCGCGCTGCAGCTATGACACACGGATGCCTCGCGCTCGCTCGCACGGCTAGAGAAACACGGAGCCCCGCCCCCATCGCACCGATCCGACCAATCAGAGCGCTCTCTGCGGGACGCGTCACGCAGCCTGCCGCCCTCCGCACGCAGGAGTTCGTCTTCGTTACTCGGATGCTGCTGCGTGCGCGCTTTCGTTACCCGACGTTTACCGTCCAGTAAAGAACGAACCGGCGATCGCGTGCAGCAACCTGTTTGACCCGGGAGCGCTGCTTACTCCGCGCGGAAGCGTCTCGCGTCTTGTCCTCGCATTTAAGCGGGTGCGTTCTAGCTCGCTCTGCGCTCACGGGCTGTCACTGGACGCAGGATGTAAGTCTGAGAGTGTGTGTTCGGCTGCAGAGGAGTGTGAGGCTATCGGCGTGAGACCCAACACGTGAGGCAGTGTGCAGGAGCGCGGTCAGCAGCGCCCTCTGTCGGGGCGCGCGCTCCTCCCTCGCGCCTCGCCTCGTCCTGTCGGGTTCTCGGCTCTAAAACTGGGTAAGACAAGCGAGGAAAAATCCCCACCGCGTGACTGCAAAAATGCACACGAGCGTTTGCAAAGTCCGTCGTGATAACATAATTTACAGTCTTTCCAAAAAGTTGATTTTAACAATACAAACATTTAACAAACACTTAACAAACACTTAAACTAGAAAGGCTGTTTCATTGATTATGATCTGACCTATTCGCATTATCCATGTGTGCATTTTTCCCTTTTATTTATTTTTTTATTTAGTAATTAATTCATGTATTTATTTATTTAATAACGAATTTATTTAAAATTTTATTCTGTTTTATTTTGTATTTTATGTATCTTCAACGGCCTTAGTGTTTGCGCTGATTTTGTTTAAACGAAAACAAGTGTAATTGTAAAAGAATTGCTGAGGTGTGATTTTAAAAGTTGACTCATGTTGAGTCTTGACTGCTGGGCTCGCGCATTCCTCGCGGACGATCTGTGATCTCTTTGATCTCGGATCTGTGACATGAGTGCCGGGCATCTCCGTTAGAACCGCACGCGCGGCCTCTTAGGCTCATGCATGCTTGGTAAACGTGTTCAATTACAGTCATATTGATGCATTAATATGAACGAAATTGTAAATCTAACTTACTTGCTATTATAAATTCATGCGATTTTTGCTTCTGTTTTATTTATTATTTATTCATATATTTTGGCTGTCTTAACAAACCTACTACCGATGATAATGAAAATCTTGCAGTTAAAGAAATGTTAGAATATTCATTAAACACATTAATTATAGTAATTAAACAGTATCGTGTATTTTTGCACGCTGGATGCAAACGTGTTTTCAGAATTTCTCTTTCACCCATAGTTCTGTTTTGTTTGTTTGTTTCTTGTTCTCTTAGCAGACTACTGCTGCACACTGAAGAGGGATTTATGTGAGGACAAACATGTAGAACTACGCTTGTACATATTTTAAATGTAATAACAGCCTTAATTATAAATACGTGTATGTGTGTGTGTTTATAGTCACGGAATGTCCCCCCCCCCCCCCCCCCGAGTCACGTGGTATGGTGCAGGGGACTTTACGCTTATTGCCACGCCCTCCATGATGGGACGCACCTGCACGGGGTTCACGTCGAGTGTGTCTGTTTATTTAAACCCTGTCAGTGTGAGCCTCATGGTTTGTCATTGTTAGTGTCGAATGTTAGTTTCAATGAGTGTGTAGCTACTGTTAATGTCACCCAGCGTTTATGTCATTTGATGTTGTTATTACTGTTTATAATGTTTGTGTATTCCTGTCTATTAGTGTTATTATGTGTGATTGCCATGAGTGTCCTTTGTTTTATGTCATTCAGTGTTTCACATCATCAAGGGAGTCTGTGCGTCCTGCTTAACGCCCTGCAGCACTCGGGCGGTGACTGTTACACACACACTCACACACACACACACACACACTCACACACACACACACACACACACACACACACACACACACACACACACACACACACATATACACACACAAACACACACTCACATATATATATATATAATTTTAGATATTTAAATTTTACTTTAAACCATACGTGATACAACTAGGGTTCATTGTAAAACCAGGTTAAAATTCATCGTAAAATAATACAAGGTCCACCTATTTTAGTTTGTGGGGAAAAGAAGTAATATTTTGTTGTCCAGTTTTTTAAAATAAATAGTATTCAAATCAAATCAAGTCTACACGGCCAGAGCGCTGCATGCCGTGGTGTCTGTGAGATGGGATGCACGTCTTTGTTTTAGAGGCACCAAGCACCAAATCATTTCGGCTAAGCTCACGTGCGACTTTGCGGCTCTGCTCTTCTGTGCACGCGCTATCGGTTGGTCCTTCCTCGAGACTGGAGCTGTGTACGGGGAGGTCAGAGCGTGAGATACGCGGCCGCGACTAATAGCCTGCAGGCCAGAATGTGGGACACACGCCTCGGAGTTCCCCCGGTTGCGGTCGAAACGTGGAGCGGCTGAATGTCCTCGCGCTTATCTATTTACTTACTAGAACTTTGCTTTTGGTTCTGAACTGCAAAAGTGTGTGTGTGTGTGTGTGTGTGTGTTTAGTCAAAAAAAGCAGCGTCCATGTGCGCGTGTGCATGTTAAGTATTTCTCTTGCAGCTGGTGTAGAGCTCATATTGCGTGTTCGAACACCCAGGCTCGCTCTCTCTCTCTCTCTTACACACAGACACACACACACACACACTCCTGACCTTTTTATATAAGCCGTAATGCTGAGGGGCTTTATATAGAACTCTCCCTCCACCAAACACTGAATTAGGGCCAACAGCAGAGGTTCATAATACCTCTAATAACACCTCCACAGTACCGTACGCCTCTAATAACACCTCCACAGTACCGTACGCCTCTAATAACACCTCCACAGTACCGTACCTCACTTACCAATGCTGAGGCAGTATGCGTGAGTGTGTGGATGTGTGTGTGTGTGTGTTTGTGTGTGTGTGTGGGGGGGGGGTGTAACAATACAAAAATTGTCAATTTTCAGTTTTTGCCATCATTCCTCATATAGTCACATATTTTGTGCGTCATGGTAAAACAGGAAACAGACTGACTGGCTGGAGTCCATGTTCAGCCACTCTCTCGTATCACTTCCTCTTCCTGTTTAGGCTGGCCTCACTGCAGTCCTGTCCTTGGACGTGGGAATATTTCGCCCTGGCCAGCCTGCCCTGCTGCCACTCATATGGTAGTCCAATCACAGGCCATTCTTCAGTCAGATTCATGTAGACTGAACACTTTGCCCAGACCACATACAGATCACTCAGGACCAGTGATGCAGGACCAGTCACTCAGGACCAGTGATTCAGGATGTGATTCAGGACCAGTCACTCAGGACCAGTGATTCAGGATCAGGGACTCAGGACCAGTGATTCAGGACCAGTGATTCAGGACCAGTGATGCAGGACCAGTCACTCAGGACCAATGATTCAGGATGTGATTCAGGACCAGTCACT
>NC_137504.1:33490000-33497500 GCF_041902795.1 Electrophorus electricus | reverse complement strand
ACAGTTACCATGACTTTTACCATTACAGGTACATATATATATATATATATATATATATATATATATATATATATATATATATATATATATATTCAGTATATATATATATGCTGAATATCTGATGCATGCTGGGATATCTGAAGAATTGTTGTTGGGCTTTATAGATTTTATTGCACTGCTAAGATCAATCAGTTGCCCAGGGCCCAACACTACAGTGAATGAATGAATGAATGCATGAATGTGAAGCACCACCTTGTAGCTCCAACAGGAATAGTGCTATAGAAGGCCTTTGTCTGGGGTGTTGAGGCAATGGTAATGGGAGGCACTCAGAGCAGACATGGACTGTCTGATAAAACCTTGAGCTGGACTCCACTGTGGGACACATTTACGTTCATGACTTAGAATGTTGGAATGTAGTTCTTAGGGTCAAAGTTCAAAGGTTCAGTGTTCAGAAGGGGGTTCCAGTAAAATTCCGGCATGTGGGGACATGATGTCACATCCTCCAGCTCTGCCCTACATGATGATTCAGGATGTGTTACAGTGTCAGTGAGTCCGACACGAACTGGTCTCCTGTGTGGGCATGAAGTTTCAGGACAGTGTCAGTGGAGACCTGAGCAGGGACCAGTAATGACTAGGGTCCAGCTCATTCTGATTGGTTGAAGCCATTATGCCCAAAGTCAGGAATGCTCCAAATCCCGCCCACCTTGCTGTGCCTGGACAGGTAGGATAAAAACAACTGTCTGGTGTTTGACAGAGGGAAGGCTGTTTCCACGGTAACCACTCTGTTTGACCAAGTGGTGCAGTGCCTACACATCGTCACCTGGCAAAGTTCTTCTAAGTTCTTCAAAGTTCATCTAAACTTCTACTAATTTCTTCATTTATCTAAAACAGATTGTTTCATTATAGTTCTTCTGCTGTGTGTGTGTGTGTGTGTGTGTGTGTGTGTGTGTGAGTGTGTGTGTGTGTGTGCGTGTGCGTGTGTGTGTGTGTGTGTGTGTGTGTTTGCTTTATATCTGACAAGGTGTCACAAAGTGTCGCAGACACTCTGACTGGGAGTCAGTAGAACAATCAGACTGCCCTGCAGAACCCAAGTCTGGGTGTGTGTGTGTGTGTGTGTGTGTGTGTGTGTGTGTGTGTGTGTGTACGTGTGTGTGTGTGTGTGTGTGTGTGTGTGTGTGTGAAGGGGAGTGAAGTATGTGGTGTCCCAGCTTTTAAACTAGGATCATATTTATGTCCAGGCCAATGAATAAAGGAGTGTGGGAGAGAGAGGAGAAAGAGAGAGACAGAGAGGTGGGAGGAGAGAGAGAGGAGAGAGAGAAGAGAGAGGAGAGAGAGTAGGGAGAGGGAGAGAGGGAGAGAGAGGAGAAAGAGAGAGGGAGAGAGAGCAGAGGCAGGCATATGGGTGGGGGGGAGAGTCATTCTGACCCCTGGATGACCTGCCATAACTCATCATCCCAATGACCAGGCAGGAGTTACACTGTGTATGTGTGTGTGTGTGTTTATGTTTATCGTGTTGCAGGGTGTGAGTGCATTTTTATGACTTCAAATTTCCCTTAGTGGTGAATAATATATAACAAGTATCCATCTTTGTTAGACAACAGGGAGACGCACACACACCGCTGGCGGGCGCTCATTTCCTCAGAAGTGTACAGGGTGGATACACTCAACAAAACATCCTGGAATCCTGCAGGAGCCACGTGTGTGTGTGGGGGGGGGGGTGTCCTCTGCCGTGAGAAGATTGCCATTTCCAAGCTGAGCGAGGGTCAGTGCGATCATGTGATTAATTGTGCGATTACTATAAATTCATATTAATTAATTAATTATTTATGTTAATTCAGATTTTTCATATTAATTCTGTTGTTAGAAGTTTAATGGCTCCATTACATAACCTGACGCGTTCTTCCAAAAGGCGTCTGGCTGGTGGAGAATTTAATGAAATCCTTTAAATGTTATAACTTCTGTTCAAGGTCAGAGAACTACTGAAAATCAAAGAAGAGTGTCAGAAAATCTGTTCTTACATTCTCTTACTGACACACATCAAACAAAAAAACTCCTCCTCTCTCTCTCTCCCTCTCTCTCTCCCTCCTCTCTCTCTCTTCCTTCCTCTCTCTCTCTCTCCTCCCTCCTCTTCTTCTTCTCTTCTTCTTCTTCTCTCTCTTCTCCCTCTCTCTCTCCTCTCTCTTCTTCTTCTTCTTCTTCCTCTCTCCTTTCCTCTCCTCTCTCTCTCTTTCCTCTCTCCTTCTCTCTCTCTTCCTTTCTCTTCTTTCTTCTTCTTCTTCCTTCTTCTTCCTTCTTCTTCTTCTTCTTCTTCCCCTTCTTTCTTCTTTCCTCTTCTTCTCTCTTCTTCTTTCTTTCTTCCTTTCTTCTTCTCTTTCTTCCTTTCTCCCTTTCTCTTCTCCTCTCTCCCCCTTCTCTCTCTCTCTCTCTCTTCTCTCCCTCTTCTCCTCTCTCTCCTCTCTCTCTCTCTCCTCTCTCTCTCTCTCTCCTCTCTCTCTCTCTCTCTCTCCCTTTCTCTCTCTCCTCTCTCTTCCTCTCTTCTTTCTTCTTCTTTCCTCCTCTCTCTCTCTTCTTCTTTCTCCTTCTTCCCTCTCTCTCCTCTCTCTCTCCCCCTTCCTCCTCTCCCCCTCTCTCCTCTCTCTGACAAAGACAGCAGTTCACAGTTACTAAGACTGTCCCCTAAAGCAGCTCTGTCAGGTCCTCACCTGTCCTTGGACACGCAATTAAATCTCACACACACACACTCACACTGGCATCCTGAACATCCCCTGTATTGATATATGTGACAGTGACAGTCACTTTGACTGTGAAACATAAATGTCATGATATGATTAACAGTCTGTGGATGTGGAATAACAAACACACACACAGACACACACACACACACACACAGAGTGGTCCCATATATTGTTGGGCAGAGGACTGTGACTGAGTACATCAGCTGAACACATGGTGTGTGTGTGTGTGTGTGTGTGTGTGTGTGTGTGTGTGTGTGTGCGGGGTGTGTGTGTGTGAGGTGTGTGTGTGTGTGTGTGTGCATGTGTGTGTGTGTGTGTGTGTGTGTGTGTGTGTGTGCGGGGTGTGTGTGTGTGTGTGTGTGTGTGTGGGTGTGGGTGGGTGTGTGGGTGTGGGTGGGTGTGTGGGTGTGTGTGAGTGAGTGAATGATATAAGTGATAGATGTTATTTTTGCAGTATTTGCTTAATTAACCACTGGTTGATGTGTGTACATCGTACACTAAGAAGTGATTTGGACAAAATTGCATTTCTATAGTGGTTTGGAGAGGAGACTAAAGAAAACCGTCTTACACAGCATGGGTTAGTGTTAGTGTTAGTGTTAGGGTTATTGTTAGTGCTAGTGTTAATGTTAGTGTCAGTGTTAGGGCTAGTGTTAGGGTTAGGGTTAGGGTTATGGTTAGTGTTAGGGTTAGTGTTAGTGTTAGCATTAGGGTTATGGTTAGTGTTAGGGTTAGTGTTAGGGGTTAGAAGTAGGGGTTGTTAAAAATAGGCTAGAGTTGTGTTATGGTTAGGGTTATGGTTAGTGTTAGGGTTAGTCATTAGTGTTAGGGGTTACATAGTGTTATGGTTATGGTTAGTGTTAGTGTTAGTGTTAGTGTTATGGTTAGTGATAGTCTTAGGGTTAGTATTAGGGTTAGTGTTAGGGTTAGGGTTGGTGTTAGGGTTAGTGTTAGTGTTAGGGTTAGTTATATCTGTTGTATTAGGGGTTAGTGTTAGGTCATGGTTAGGTTGAAAAGTTAGGGTTATGGTTAGTGTTAGGGTTAGGGTTAGTGTTAGTATTAGGGTTAGGGTTAGGGTTAGTGTTAGTATTAGGGTTAGGGTTAGGGTTCTGTTAGTGTTAGGGTTAGGGTTGTGTTAGTGTTATTGTTAGGGTTATGGTTAGTGTTAGGGTTAGGGTTATGGTTAGGGTTATGGTTAGTGTTAGGGTTAGTGTTAGTGTTAGTGTTATGGTTAGTGATAGTCTTAGGGTTAGTGTTAGGGTTAGTGTTAGGGTTAGAGTTAGTGTTAGGGTTAGTATTAGGGTTAGTGTTAGTGCTAGGGTTATGGTTAGGGTTAGTGTTAGGGTTATGGTTAGTGTTAGGGTTAGTGTTAGGGTTAGGGTTAGTGTTATGTTTAGCGTGATGGCCTTTAGGGGTTAGTATTTGTATTATGTTAGTGTTAGGGTTATGGTTAGTGTTAGGGTTAGTGTTAGTGTTAGGGTTAGGGTTAGTGTTAGGGTTAGTGTTAGGGTTAGGGTTCTGTTAGGGTTAGGGTTAGGGTTGTGTTAGTGTTATTGTTAGGGTTATGGTTAGTGTTAGAGTTAGGGTTATGGTTAGGGTTATGGTTAGTGTTAGTGTTAGGGTTATGGTTAGTGTTAGTTATTAGTGTTAGTATTAGTGCTTAGGTTAGGTCTTGTTAAATAGCGAAATAGCTAGTTCATGTTATTGTTAGGGTTATGGTTAGTGTTAGGTTTAGGTTACAAGTATATGAGGTTAGGTTGAAAGTAGCAATGAAAACAGGTTATGGTTAGGTTAGTGTTAGGTTAGTGTTATGGTTATGGTTATGGTTTAGGTTTAGGTTTAAATGTTATGTTAGGGTTAGTGTTAGGGTTATGGTTAGTGTTAGTGTTAGGGTTATGGTTAGTGTTAGGGTTGTGGTTAATGTTAGGGTTAGTGTTAGGGTTAGAGTTAGTGTTAGTATTATATTTTAGGGTTTGGGTTTGGGTTATTGTTATGGTTATATAGTAAGTAGGGCTAGAGTTAATTGTTACATTAGGTTTGGGTTTAAGCTAGTGTTAAAGCGAAATAGCTCATGGTTTGGTTACTATAGGTTAGGTTAGACTAAAGAAAACCTGTTTTTCACAGTATAAGAAAAGTAGGTTAGGTTTAGGGTTAATGTTAGGGTTAGTGTTAGTGTAAGAGTTAGGATTAGTGTTAGGGTTTGAGTTAGTGTTAGGGTTAGGATTAGTTTTAGGGTCAGGGTTAGGGTTATGGTTATGGTTATGGTTATGGTTAGTGTTAGGGTTAGTGTTAGGTTAGGTTTAGGTTATGGTTAGTGATAATTCAGGTTAGCATTAGGTTAGTGTTAGGGTTAGTTTAGTGTTAATGTTAGTGTTAGTGTTTTGGTTGGTGTTAGTGTTAGTGTTAGTGTTAGGGTTAGGGTTAGTGTTAGTGTTAGTGTTTGGGTTAGTGTTAGAGTTAGGGTTCTGTTAGTGTTAGGGTTAGTGTTAGGGTTATGGTTATGGTTAGGGTTATGGTTAGTGTTAGGGTTAGTTTTAGTGTTAGGGTTATGGTTAGTGTTAGTGTTAGTGTTAGTGTTATGGTTAGTGATAGTCTTAGGTTTAGTGTTAGGGTTAGTGTTAGGGTTAGTGTTAGGGTTATGGTTAGGGTTAGTGTTAGTGTTAGGTTATGGTTAGTGTTAGTTATGTTAGTGTTAGGTTAGTAAGTTAGCTATTGTTAAAGTAGTGTTAGGCGGTGGTTACTAGTAGTGTTAGGTTAGTGTTGGTGGTCATATTAGGTTAGTGTTAGTGTTATGGTTAGTGATAGGGCTATGGTTAGTGTTAGGGTTATGGTTAGTGATAGTCTTAGGGTTAGTGTTAGGGTTAGGGTTAATGTTAGGGTTAGTGTTAGGGTTAGAGTTAATGTTAGTATTAGGGTTAGGGTTTGGGTTTGGGGTAGTGTTAGGTTATGTTTAGGTCATTTGGTCTTAGTGTTAGAAGAACCTTTGGGTTAGTATCGTTAGTAAGTTTAGTTAGTGGTTGGGATTAATGTTGGTGTTAGGTTAGGTTACGTTTAGGGTTGTGTTAGGTTAGGACTACGTTTAAAGGTGTTAGCTAGGGTTAGGATTAAGGTGAGGGTTAGGGTTAGGGTTAGGATTAAGGTTAGGGTTAGGGTTAGGGTTAGGGTTAGGGTTAGGGTTAGGCTTAAGATGTGAGTGTATCTCACTGCAGACACTTCAGGCTAACAGAGGCCAAGCTGTCCTGAACACACCACACACTCACGTGAGAAATCCCGGAAAACACAGTTAAGGTCATTATGACTTCATTAGGAAGGACAGAGATGGAATCTCCAACTCTAACAGTGCCTCTGTTGTAGTATTAACATTCATCACAGTTATTACATCAACAACAACAACAACAACAACAACAACAATAATAATAATAATAATAATAATAATAATAATAATAATAAGAATAATATTGTTATTATCAGAAGAAGAAGAATGTTGCTATCAAAGTGTTGCCATTCCACAGACTTGCTTGACTGAAACTTTTAATAAAGCAGCTGTCAGTCACAGTGGACTTCCTGTTGACTGTATTTCCTCTTCCTGCTCCCCTCCCTGCTGAGTGGGCGGGGCTTTCCCAGCATGCATTCTGGGCCACATTTTCTGCCTTTTTTCCAGTGTCAGAATGTGCATACAGATGTGTGGGGTTGTATTAAATTCAGTTAAAACGTGATAATATTTGGTCTAAATTTAGTTATTTCATTAAAATCTTGTAATAATCTTAATAATGTACTAATGTACTAATTAACTGATTATCAATTAATTTTACTAATGTCACCGTGAAAATGACCCATGTTGTCTGTGGATAATAGCTCATATCTGAGATCATTTTGATTATCTGTTTCTCCCTGAAGGAAAATAGTTAAAGTGTGTGTGTAAGGGTTTGTGTGCATTAGTATGTGTGTGTGTGTGTGTGTGTGTGTCACCTGCTTTAGATAAGACTGATGTGGTCATATATAGTTGTTTCATGATGTAAACATCACAGCTAAGAGACTAATAACTTAAAAAGGGTCAAATAGAGCAGAGACAGACTCTCCTCTCTCTCTCTCTCTCTCTCTCTCTCTCTCTCTCTCTCTCCATCTCTCTCTCTCACTCTAATTTAATTTTAATTTATCATACTTTAAAGTGACACACTTTGAAGTGACAATTTTACTAAAGCAGTACAAAAAGTAAACTGATATATAAAAAGAATAAGAAAAATATACATATTAACATTTAAATTTAAATGAATAAATAAACAGAAATGATATAAAACACTTGCTGCATAGAGATCGCCACTTTACAGCAACAGACGCCACTGCTGTAACAGACGCCACCAAGGTTATAGACGGCCACGGGCGTAACAGACGTCACTGCTGTTATAGACGTCACTGTTGTAATAGACGTCACTGCTGTAACAGACGTCACTGCTGTTATAGACGACACTGCTGTTATAGACGTCACTGCTGTAACAGACGTCACTGCTGTAACAGAAGTCACTGCTGTAACAGACGTCACTGCTGTTATAGACGTCACTGTTGTAACAGAAGTCACTGCTGTAACAGACGTCACTGCTGTTATAGACGTCACTGCTGTAACAGACGTCACTGCTGTAACAGACATCACTGCTGTTATAGACGTCACTGTTGTAATAGACGTCACTACAATGACGGCCACTGTTGCACAGACGTCGTTTGGTTCTGCTTTCTGTCCTGTAGTGGTCAGACAACAAAGAGATGCTCATCT
>NC_137504.1:33455000-33477500 GCF_041902795.1 Electrophorus electricus | reverse complement strand
TGTGTGTGTTTGAGTGTGTGTGTGCGTGCGTGCATGTGTGTGCGTGCGTGTATGTGTGTGTGTGTTTGTGTGTGTATGTGGGTGTGTGTGTGCATGCATGTGTGTGTGTGTGTATTATCACCTCTATCATCTCATTGTGTATCCTGACACGACAGCTGCTGATGGTTTATAACCAACATCGGACTCACCGCCAGAAGAACAAGTTCACTCCTTTAGAACAGTTTAACCTGTGCGCGCACACACATTCCTCTTTAAGAATTAAGGACTTGGTTCCTCACATGCATTTGACATTTTGCATGTATATGCATGTCGATTGTGTGTGTGTGTATTTATGTGTGTTTGTGTGTACATGTGTGTATTTACATATGTGTTTATTTATGTATGGGTGTATTTATGTATGGGTGTATTTATGTATGTGTGTATGTGTGTGTTTGTACATGTGTGCTTTTATGTGTGTGTGTGTGTGTGTATACAGGTAATGTACAAGACCTGGCTGTGTGTGGAGTATTTCCCAGTGCTTCCGCACGCATGTGTGCGGTGGGTGTCGTGCAGGCAGTACTGCCATGAGGTTGTAGCCAGCTGCCCGTACATCCTGCCTGACAACAACCACCTGGTGTACGGGGGTCTGCCCAGCTTCCTCTGCACAGGTAACAAAACTGACATGTGTCATGTCAGCACAGGTGACATGCTGTAACACAGCTGACATGTCATAGCACAGGTGACAATCCCATAGCAGAGGTGACATGCTGTAACACAGCTGACATGTCATAGCACAGGTGACAATCCCATAGCAGAGGTGACATGCTGTAACACAGGTAACATTCTATAACACAGTCATTACATGAATGATAACATTACACTACTGACACATGCAGGTAGCACAAATCATTTTGCACAGTGCAGTAACACAAGTCCTTACACACATAATGGCACAAGTCCGTACGCACACTACGGCACAGTTACATGACACACAACCGAGCAAAACACACAAGTAATCTAGAAATGTTATTACAGTTACACACACAACCCAGAAAAACACACACAAGTAATCTAGAAATGTTAACACAATCACACGACACACAACCCAGAAAAACACAGGTAATCTAGAAATGTTAACACAGTTACACGACACACAACCCAGCAAAACACATGTAAACTGGATAATTTTGAACAGATACCCAGCAAAACAATCAGGATATTTTAACACCATACAAGCTCCAGCAAAACACAGGCAAAGGTGTGTTTAGTGCAGTTTTATAAATGACACTGCACAGTTAACACAGGTGATGTCAGTGGTCTACTCTTTTATTTTTGTTCTGTGTCAGGTCTGCTGGAGGATGACGTGACCAGTCAGGGGCTGGATTGCTGTGATGTCAGGTGGAGTGGGTGTGGCTCGGCAGTAGGAGCTGCGTGTGCTCTGAGCCACCTCCCAGTCTCACTGTCATGGCAGTGGAGGTCGTCGTCAGACGCGGTTTCCTGTGCGTGTCGTCTCTATGGCAACAGGCTGAAACTGTGCGTTCTTGCTCTCTTCCTGTTGCACACCGTCGTTTCCATAACAATCCTGCAACCCAGCAGCACTGTGTCTCTGGATGCCATGGTTACACTGGAGGAGGGGCCTACCAGAGAGGAATGAAGGACTCAGACACCACCCATAAAACACTGCTAAATTCCTATTGGAGGATCCACACCGAGGAATGTGATGTCACAGGCGCGCAGGGGTTGGCACACAGACAGGAGGAGAAAATGACAGCAGGAAGTCCCACCCCTCCTGCCATATGTCATTTCCTGTCTTGCTAAAAGCTAAAAAAGTGGCCTGTCCCTTTTTGCTTATTCTGTGTGTTTGTGTAAGCCTTTGCTTTGTTTTTACAACGGAACACTGAAACATTAAAATTTTCCAGCCATCAGCTGCAAAATGACCTTGACATGTTTTCTATCAAGCGTAAGTCTGGAGAGGTTTGTGATTGGTATTCTGAGAGCGATGAAAACAACCCTTCAGTCATTTGTGGTAATTTGTGGTGACCGTATGCTGCGGAGACTTGGCTCCTGAGGTCTGTCATGGAAGACAGCAGTAATCTCACTGCGGTTTTGCACTGGATTAGAGGGACTTTGCTTTAAAGACCAAATACTTCAAAGAGACATTGTATTTAAATTTCAGGAAAAAAAAAACAACAACTTTCTCTCAGAGAGAGAAGAATACATGTAATTGAAGTCTTGGCACATGACATTCACAATTCTTCTCGTAACGGCTAAGCCGAGCGGTGGTTGAGGCAGACATCATTAAGAGCGGCTATCGCCAACCCCTTTCGCACGTCTATCGGGTCTGTACTCGGCTTGTCCTGCAGGTGGCGGCGGTGAGCAACAGTAGAGCCAGCTGAATTCACATGCTCGATACCTCCAACGCTGTAACGCACAGAGGAAGGTTCTTTTCTGTTTTAGTTGAGCAGACTAATAGTTTATTTGAGTTGAGTAGAATAATGGTTTGTTGGAGGGGTTTGTCAGAGCCAGAGCGCACGGGCTGTGACGTCGTTCTGACTGCATGAGATGTTCCATGGGATGTGTTTTAGCAACATTTTTGAAGCCTGAATTGATTGTTTAACATGGTGGTTTTGCGTGCGTGTGCATGTGTGACAGAGAGAATGTGTTTTTGCAGTGTTTTATATTTTTGTACTTTGTGTGTGTCTATGCATGCTATACTTGTGAGCATGCGTGTGCGTATGTGTGTTTATGCATGTTTGTGGGCATTTGCATGTATGAATGTATTTGTGTTGACATATATGCGTGGGTGTGTGTCTGTGCGTGCACACATGGTGGTGCGTGAGTGTTTGTGTGCGTGCATGTGCATGAGTCACTGCCTACTCCACTGCAACTCATGTAAACAGGTAGTTGCCATGGTGATAGGACATCATATTGGGTTATTTATTTGTTTATTTTTGCTCTGATTTTTTTTTTAAACTCTTGTCCTTTATAATCAATGACCGCTGTACCCAGACTCCACCCCTTCCTACACGCTCTCACTACTGACTTCAGATCAGTTCCCCAGACCTTACCACAGTGCTGGCTTTAGGCTGCTGAAGCTTAAAGACTGAAAACAGATCAGTCCTGTGACAGTTTCATGACTTTTTCGATTTTCACTGATGTTACGATTCTTTTCTGAAAACGTATGTTGAATGTCAACCCACCTGAACCCTGACCCCACTAACAACAGATGCAAAAAAAAGAGTTTACCTTAAACGTTTAGAACTGACCTGGGATCAGGCCTCTAACTGTTCACAGTGACCGTCCTCCGTGGAGGTGATCTCAATTGGCACAACAGGCATGTTATCTATCCATCCAAACTCCATAGGACAGTTGTGTTAAACGACTGATCTGGGACCAGTGTTTGTCTGAAGTTTCCTTTAGGAACATGATCCAAGTCGGCAAAGACCCTCTTCTCTGCCCGGATCTGTTTGCTCAGCCCACCCTGACATATGATGGCAGCTCTGTTTGGGTGGGGAGGGGTCAGGTGACCAGGTGACCTAGTGCTCCCTGGACCAATAAAACATCAAAACATCTGCTTCCCTGGACTAATGTTTTTATACTCTCTCTCTCTCTCTCTCTCTCTCTCTCTCTCTCTCTCTCTCTCTCTCTCTCTCTCTCTCTCTCACACACACACACACCCACACACCCAACCATGCACAAACACAGCCCAGTGTATAAATGCTGTATCTTGGACAGATGAGGTCAGTATTGCATATATGAAAATGTTTTCATTGCAATGATGTATTTTTATTAGTGGTAAATAAAAAAAGGAGATGTGTATTGGTTTGAATGGGAAGTTAAATTAAGTGTTGAATGTCTTATTTATTTCACTGTGGAACTCAAAACAATGGAATCTTCTAGCCGCTAGAGGGAGGGACGTCATAACTGTGGTAGTGCAGGTTTTCATCTCATGGTGGCGCTGTGGCACCTTCCTACCTCTTCTCATTCCAAAGCAGCTTTCTAAGATATAAAGCTTCAATTGATTAATTTACCCCTCTAACACACTAGTTTACCCCTCTAACACACTAGTTTACTCCTCTAACACACTAGTTTACCCCTCTAACACACTAGTTTACTCCTCTAACATACTAGATTACCCCTCTAACACACTAGTTTACTCCTCTAACACACTAGTTTACTCCTCTAACACACTAGTTTACCCCTCTAACACACTAGTTTACTCCTCTAACACACTAGTTTACTCCTCTAACACACTAGTTTACCCCTCTAACACACTAGTTTACCCCTCTAACACACTAGTTTACTCCTCTAACATACTAGATTACCCCTCTAACACACTAGTTTACCCCTCTAACACACTAGTTTACTCCTCTAACACACTAGTTTACCGCTCTAACACACTAGTTTACTCCTCTAACACACTAGTTTACTCCTCTAACACACTAGTTTACTCCTCTAACACACTAGATTACCCCTCTAACACACTAGTTTACTCCTCTAACACACTAGATTACCCCTCTAACACACTAGTTTACCGCTCTAACACACTAGTTTACCCCTCTAACACACTAGTTTACCCCTCTAACACACTAGATTACCCCTCTAACATACTAGTTTACCCCTCTAACACACTAGTTTACCCCTCTAACACACTAGTTTACTCCTCTAACACACTAGTTTACTCCTCTAACACACTAGTTTACCCCTCTAACACACTAGTTTACCCCTCTAACACACTAGTTTACCCCTCTAACACACTAGTTTACCGCTCTAACACACTAGTTTACTCCTCTAACACACTAGTTTACCCCTCTAACACACTAGTTTACCCCTCTAACACACTAGTTTACTCCTCTAACACACTAGTTTACCGCTCTAACACACTAGTTTACTCCTCTAACACACTAGTTTACTCCTCTAACATACTAGATTACCCCTCTAACACACTAGTTTACTCCTCTAACACACTAGTTTACTCCTCTAAAACACTAGTTTACCCCTCTAACACACTAGTTTACTCCTCTAACACACTAGTTTACCGCTCTAACACACTAGTTTACTCCTCTAACACACTAGTTTACCCCTCTAACACACTAGTTTACTCCTCTAACACACTAGTTTACCCCTCTAACATACTAGTTTACTCCTCTAACACACTAGTTTACCCCTCTAACACACTAGTTTACTCCTCTAACACACTAGTTTACCCCTCTAACACATTAGTTTACTCCTCTAACACACTAGTTTACCCCTCTAACACACTAGTTTACTCCTCTAAAACACTAGTTTACCCCTCTAACACACTAGTTTACCGCTCTAACACACTAGTTTACCCCTCTAACACACTAGTTTACTCCTCTAACACACTAGTTTACCCCTCTAACACACTAGTTTACTCCTCTAACACACTAGTTTACCCCTCTAACACACTAGTTTACCCCTTTAACACAGGAGCTTAATCCTCTAAAACACTTAATCCTTGTATCCAAGGTCTTCGGAATATTATAATATGGTGTAAAAAAATCTCCAGGAACATGGCTGGAGCTAAACACTCCAGGAGTGGCATTATAGCCAAACAATCCAGGAGTGGTGTTAAGTTAAATACAGTTCAGTGGTGTCAGAGTCTCTTTACAGGCATGTATGTTGTTGAACCACTGTTCCTGCACAAGATCACAAGCAAAACCCAAAGCTCTAGTCTGCTAGTGTCCCTCACAGCTACAGCCCAGGAAGTAGTAGCAGCAATGTAGTAGGCTACCAGGAGCCTGCAAAATCAAGACACACCCAGATCAGCAGGTGTGTCAGAATCAATTGTTTGGTACATTAAGAAGCGGGAGTGCAGTGGTAACTACTCAAGTGCTGGATATGTTAGACATGTCAGAGAGGACCAGGCCACCACACCCTCAAAGGGTCCCGCGAGATGCAAGCAGCTGCTGAGTGACAAGAATGAATTGAAACGTCAAGAAGAAAGAACACAAAAGCGTGAAGAGTTATGAGACAGATTGAGTTTTATTAAGTCTTATGGACAGATGAGATGAGGAGGACATGTGCGTGATGCAGGCCATGTGATCTCATCTGGGAGCCATGAGGCCATGCGCCTGTTCGGCTGCTGGTGGAATTTGCCCACATGTCCTTCATCAAATAGGGACTGATGAAGGGACAAATAGGGACTGAACCCGGCTGAGTTAGGGACTGAACCCGGCTGAGTTAGGGACTGAACCCGGCTGAGTTAGGCACTGAACCTGGCTGAGTTAGGGGATGGACCCGGCTGAGTTAGGGACTGAACCTGGCTGAGTTAGGGACTGAACCCGGCTGAGTTAGGCACTGAACCTGGCTGAGTTAGGGGATGGACCCGGCTGAGTTAGGCACTGAACCTGGCTGAGTTAGGGACTGAACCCGGCTGAGTTAGGGGATGGACCCGGCTGAGTTAGGGACTGAACCTGGCTGAGTTAGGGGATGGACCCGGTTGAGTTAGGGGATGGACCCGGCTGAGTTAGGGACTGAACCCGGCTGAGTTAGGGGATGGACCCGGCTGAGTTAGGCACTGAACCTGGCTGAGTTAGGGGATGGACCCGGCTGAGTTAGGGACTGAACCCGGCTGAGTTAGGCACTGAACCTGGCTGAGTTAGGGGATGGACCCGGTTGAGTTAGGGGATGGACCCGGCTGAGTTAGGGACTGAACCTGGCTGAGTTAGGGGATGGACCCCGCTGAGTTAGGCACTGAACCTGGCTGAGTTAGGGGATGGACCCCGCTGAGTTAGGCACTGAACCTGGCTGAGTTAGGGGATGGACCCGGCTGAGTTAGGCACTGAACCTGGCTGAGTTAGGGACTGAACCTGGCTGAGTTAGGCACTGAACCTGGCTGAGTTAGGGGATGGACCCGGCTGAGTTAGGCACTGAACCTGGCTGAGTTAGGGGATGGACCCAGTTGAGTTAGGGACTGAACCTGGCTGAGTTAGGGGATGGACCCGGCTGAGTTAGGGACTGAACCCGGCTGAGTTAGGGACTGAACCCGGCTGAGTTAGGGGATGGACCCGGCTGAGTTAGGGACTGAACCCGGCTGAGTTAGGCACTGAACCTGGCTGAGTTAGGGACTGAACCCGGCTGAGTTAGGGACTGAACCCGGCTGAGTTAGGGACTGAACCCGGCTGAGTTAGGCACTGAACCTGGCTGAGTTAAGGGATGGACCCGGCTGAGTTAGGGACTGAACCTGGCTGAGTTAGGGGATGGACCCGGTTGAGTTAGGGACTGAACCTGGCTGAGTTAGGGGATGGACCCGGCTGAGTTAGGGACTGAACCCGGCTGAGTTAGGCACTGAACCTGGCTGAGTTAGGGACTGAACCTGGCTGAGTTAGGGGATGGACCCGGTTGAGTTAGGTGATGGACCCGGCTGAGTTAGGGACTGAACCCGGCTGAGTTAGGGGATGGACCCAGCTGAGTTAGGCACTGAACCTGGCTGAGTCAGGGACTGAACCTGGCTGAGTTAGGGGATGGACCCGGTTGAGTTAGGGACTGAACCTGGCTGAGTTAGGGGATGGACCCGGCTGAGTTAGGCACTGAACCTGGCTGAGTTAGGGACTGAACCTGGCTGAGTTAGGCACTGAACCTGGCTGAGTTAGGGGATGGACCCGGCTGAGTTAGGGACTGAACCCGGCTGAGTTAGGGGATGGACCCGGCTGAGTTAGGCACTGAACCTGGCTGAGTTAGGGGATGGACCCGGTTGAGTTAGGGACTGAACCTGGCTGAGTTAGGGGATGGACCCGGCTGAGTTAGGGACTGAACCCGGCTGAGTTAGGCACTGAACCTGGCTGAGTTAGGGACTGAACCTGGCTGAGTTAGGGGATGGACCCGGCTGAGTTAGGGGATGGACCCGGCTGAGTTAGGCACTGAACCTGGCTGAGTTAGGGGATGGACCCAGTTGAGTTAGGGACTGAACCTGGCTGAGTTAGGGGATGGACCCGGCTGAGTTAGGCACTGAACCTGGCTGAGTTAGGCACTGAACCTGGCTGAGTTAGGGACTGAACCTGGCTGAGTTAGGCACTGAACCTGGCTGAGTTAGGGGATGGACCCGGCTGAGTCAGGGACTGAACCTGGCTGAGTTAGGCACTGAACCTGGCTGAGTTAGGGGATGGACCCGGCTGAGTCAGGGACTGAACCTGGCTGTCTTAGGGACTGAACCTGGCTGAGTTAGGGGATGGACCCGGCTGAGTTAGGGGATGGACCCGGCTGAGTCAGGGACTGAACCTGGCTGAGTTAGGGGATGGACCCGGTTGAGTTATGGGATGGACCCAGCTGAGTTAGGGACCCACAGCCCCTGCTTCTGGAAGTCATGCTGTCCAATGGCAAAGGATCTGAAACCCAAGAACTAAAACATGAGCAGTTTAAGGTCTCCTGACACTCTGGACAATGTGTGAAACAGACTGTACTGTTATGATTTATAGAACACAGATGTGTAGAACTGTAAATACTTGTGCGTTTCATGTCATAACTAATGTGTTGGGGTGTGGAGCTACACATCCTCAGGGGAGACGTATTTGAGACTGAGACACATCCTCGGGCGAGACATTTCTGAGACTGAGACACACAGCCTCAGGGGAAACATTTCTGAGACTGACCCCTCACCAGTTCCACTAGGGCTCTGTGTCTGGCAGTGTTTAGGACGCTCACCCAACAGTAGCGTTTGCCAGCCTGACTGTTAAATAAAAACAACAACAACAGCAACAGTACAAACTGCTTCTGATCAGCGGATTCTCCGGAATTCCCTCCTCGGCCCGGAGGGTTTGCTAAGCCCCTTTGACAGAATGCTGTGTCCTGCTCCGGGTTAGTGGAGTTCCAGCCCAATCTCCGAAGTGTCCGGATCGGTCACGACAGCAGCCACAGTAGAGTGCAAGGCGTGATTGTGTATGTTCCCATGGAAAATCCACACACTCCCAGATGGCCTGAAACCCTCCAGACCAGCTCTGAGCGATTTAGAACATCACAAGGCTTAGTGCATGTGGTGTTGGTGATCAGTTCTAACAAATAACAGCTACTGACTACAGACTACAGAATTGATCACTTTGACTACATTTCCCTGTTGCTTTAGATTTCTGTAGTTTATGTGAGTCAAGCAGGCTGTGGTTTTTGCGGCTGGTTTTCCATCTTGTGTCTTTCCCCAATCAGATGGGACTCCTGGGTCTTTCTGTAGCTGGGCCAGACCAGCCTTCAACGTGTCCCGCCTTCAACGCTTAATACATGTAATGATGTAATACACTTAGATAACTCACTTTCAGAGAGACTTCCACAAAGTGTGTGTGTGTGTGTGTGTGTGTGTGTGTGTGTGTGTGTGTGTGTGTGTGAGTGTGAGGCCCAGTCGCCCTGACTTGACCTTGCTGGATCCTACAGAACATTCTCCACTAAGTTAATTTATATAATCTAATTTAATTTCTCTCCATGGCTCTACTGACGGCTACATGACTATATTTGTTACTGTTTTTAGTGTCTCAGTGTGCCTGTCTTAATACCTGTCCTGTGGGGGGGGGGGGGGGGGGGGGGGGGTGAGCGTGGGCATGTGTGCGTGCGTGTGTGTGAGTGTGTGAGACAGTGTGTGTGTGGGTGTGTGTACAAGCGCCTAAGGGTGGTATGGGTCGAACTCGTAATAATTTTATTTTGTAATTTGTTTGAAAAGACATGATGAGCTGTCAGAGAGAGAGAGAGAGAGAGAGAGAGAGAGAGAGAGAGAGAGAAGGGAGAGAGAAAGAGAGAGAGAGGGAGAGAGAGAGAGAGAGGAGAGAGGAGAGAGAGAGAGAGAGAGAGAGAGAGAGAGAGAGAGAGAGAGAGAGAGAGATGGACAGATAGCCAAAGTGAGGGAAGCAGGGCGATGTTTCCTACTCATGGAAAGCAGAAATTTACCTTAAAGACTGGCAGCTTTATCAGTGAAGTAGACAGACAGATAGATAGATCGTGTGTGTGTGTGTGTGTGTGTGTGTGTGTGTGTGTGTGTGTGTGTGTGTGTGTGTGTAAAAGTTCTGAAAGAAGGAGGGAGAGGCAATCAGATTTAGATCACGATCTTAACATCCAGACAAAGGAGGCGCTCGAGATATCAGTCTCTGGAATTTCAGTCTCTCACACAATTAGCTGCATTTAGAGTATGAATAAGATTTTAGGCTTAAGTTACTTCTGTACCGACGTACGTGTGTGTGTGTGTGTGTGTAGGAGGTGGTTAGCGCGAGAGAAAGAGTGCTGCGTTTATTTTGTTTGTTCAGACTAATGATTGCCGGTTCGGATCTTAACGGAAAGTGTTAACGATCAACCCCGCGTGCTGCAGCTGCGTTACTGCGCTCCCGAGAACCTGCGCGTGACACACGCGACTTACCACGCGCTTCACGAGCGTTCAATGAGATGACGTGACCCCGGCAGCCAATCAGGCGCGAGGGGTCGGCCTCCGAAACCGGCCGCCCTGAACTTTATCAGCTCGCCCCTCCTACGACCGCGGGTAAGAGTACAGATGAGGTCGGTAGCGCGAGTCTCGTCTTCTGCAGCGAACTGACGGCGCAAAGTCACCGAGAGTCGCACGCAGTTGAGCATGCCGAAGTAGCGCCCGCACAGCTGCACGCAAGCATGGGAGCCACGGCCGAGGAGAAAGCACGCGCAGCGTGTACGTGCCAGAGTAGGTGCAACAACTGCAAAGTCTTCCTGGGGTTCTTCGTGCTGTCGCTCGCGCTTCACGTCGCCACGCTCGTGTGTTATCTGGACCTGCGCTCCGAGATCAAACGCGACGTCCTGACGAAGGAGCGAGACGACATTTCCGCGGCGAGGGCGAGTGCCGAGGCGACGGCGCTGGGGGTGCTGCGGGCACGCGACTCCAGCGCCCCTGAAGCGGACAAACCGGTAAGGCTGGGGCGAATGCGCTCTCGCGCAAAAGCGTGTCCCCGCGCGCACTGTCTGCGTCTGTGAAAAGCGGTGCTTTGGGCTCGGATGTGATAACACATGCTCGTGCTTTAGTGTCCCTCTCCCGGTTTGTTTGTTAGCAACCCTATTGTTCATCGTCGCTGTCCACGCGCTGTTCACCGTGCGCGTGAAAAAGTGCCTCTATAACCGGCAGTTGGCACGAGGAGACGCATGGTGTTGCGTCCACAGTAGCCGTGCGGCCTCGCGCACCTACATGGCCCGGACCTTCCTCAATCAGGCGAGCGCGTGTGTGCGTCAAAGCCACACGGGCACGCGATGTGCGTGAGCGCGTTTAACCTGCAGGCTGAATCGTTGATGTCTGAACGACCTCTGTCGACTTTATTCACACAGACGCGCGTGGTGTCACCGGCGCAGGTCGCCGTGCGTGCGCAACCCTACCCAGGTTTCGCCCCAGGTCGCGCGCTCTGGCGAAATTCCAAACTTTTCTACCTTAACTCCACTTCTCTCTGCCGCGGGGTGCCCGTGCATCCTTCATGGTGAAATCCCAGGTCTTTACTAGGTCAGTGGTATCGAATCACACACGCACACACTCTTAAAACTACTGCGAGGTTTCCTCTGGACAAATGAACCTTTATATGCCGTTGCCTAGCAGGCAGGTTATTTGGTAAGTGAAGCCTGCACCGCGCTAGAAACTGTTTGCAGGCGTTCCAGTGGATGATTGGACAGGAGGAACGTGCTGTTGATGTGGCGGAGTTTGGAAATGAGGCAGTGAGGCAAAGAAAATGGGGTGTGGGTTACTTGTAAAGACCATGAGGAAGACCGACAGATTCCACCTGTTGTATTGGAAGTGTGTGTGTCAGGCTTGGCAGGATGCGTATTCTTTGTGTCGTGTGAATGATCTGAAGATGCATGTTGGAACGAGTGCGTGCGCGCACACACACACACTTGCAAGGACAGCACTAATATTATCTGTGTGTGTGGTACATTTATTGCTATGGATGGATGGATGGAAAAGGCACAGGAAGAGAGATCCAAGGTGCAAGAATCCCACACACACGCACATGCATACATCCACAGTGTGTGACCCAGCTGTGTGTGCACAAGCTTCAGACATGCAACATGTGTGCTTGTGTGACTGAAAACTGATCTGAGATCAGGACTGAGTGAGTGGGTCCATTTAAGAGTTTAGAACTCTGTTCATTAAGAAACCAGTCTGATCTGAGGTCAGGTGTGTGTGCTCTGAACGAGCTCAGCTCTATAGGCATCAGCTGCTGCCACCCCTACTCCCGTGAGCAGTTTCCATCTGTGGCTGATTACACACACACACGGGTATCGTTACAGACAGACAATCAGACAGACATTGTTATTGTGTAAATATGGTGGTTGTGCTAACACTATCCAAACTCTCTAACTTACAGGGGAAGTCTCCCTCTCGTCTCCCTCTCGTCTTTTTTCCTCTTCTTTCTCCATCTCTTGTTCTGTACTCCTCCCCAGGCACTGTGGCATTTGGCCAGAGCTCAGTGTGATCTCTCCCTGTCTGTCTCTCACACTCACACACACTTTATTAGGACTAGGAATGTAGCAAACTCCTTCCAACAGGATATTACCTTGTTACAACCAGTCAGTAATTACTGTTTACTAACATTCTCTCTCACACACACACACACACACACACACACACACACAGACAGTTTACTCTTCCCTGTGGAAGTCATGTGACTAAAACCCATGCCAGTGCGGGGCAGACCAGTTCCCCGGGCAAGACCCACGGAGGAGGTTTTTTTTAACTGAGGAGACTCATTGAACCTTGTCCCCTCGAAGCACCTCCTGCTTTTACAGCTCCAGAAATGGTCTAGTTCTCTCCTCACTGCATAGTTGGCTAACTAGCTGAGGATTTATTAGTTACAGCGAAGACATCATCTGTTTCCGATGACGAAGAGTATTCACAGAAGAAATGGAGTACTAACAGTTTCCCAGGTGAATGCAGTCAACCTCGCAGAGAAATTTGCTTGCATTTTTGCTGCTTTAAAAAAAATTTTTTACTGCAAACAAGGCATGCTGGACTTCTCAGTCAGCAGCTCCATGGTAACACCCTGACCCGTCTTGGTTTTCAGTCGTGACCTCCGTAGCCATGTGTCACTGTGGGGAATGCTGGGATATGGTCGCTATCGTATGGCTGGGTTTGATGGAAGCTTGGCACAGCACGGAAAACGGATCCGGCTGCCTCTGTCATTCCAGAACCAGGATGTGAGTGTTCGCTCAGCAGTCCAGTGGGTGCGCCTGAACATGTCCACGCCACACAGCTGGTGAAACTGGGACTGGGAGGTGAACTTGTGCCTCCGGCAGTTACCTGGATACGATACGCGAGCCAATAGCGGTTAACCGTACAGTTCTGCACCAGCTCAGACCGCTGGTTACAACTTTTACTTCTGAGCTTCTGTCTTTGGCTCCGCCTCTCTGAGCATGCTCTGTGTAGCCTAGGCTTTGTGAGGCATTAGTGACTGATCACTAATGAGGCACATGCACATCAAACAGGTGGTGAAGTCACAGAGGGGGAGGGAGAGAGAAAATATTTGCTTCAGTTTAATGGAAGAGCTGTTAACAGCTGCATGCATTTAAAGTTGTAGCCACACAGATGTGTGTGAGAGGGAGGGAGTGTGTGTGTGTGTGTGTGTTTGTGTGTGTGTGTGTGTGTGTGTGTGTGTGTGTGAGTGAGCATTTGTGTGTGCACAAGTGAGAGGTGTGAGTGTACTGTGCATGTCACAAGCACCAAAGAAACGACAGGGAGGAGGTTAAAGTTTGATCATACACACATGCACTCACACACACGCATGCACTCATACGTACACACACACACACACACACACACTAGTGTACACGTACACACACACTCACACACTCTTTGCCACACACACTCTCTCTTTGCCACACACACTCTCTCTTTGCCTCATACACACACTCTCTCTTTGCCTCACACACACACACACTCTCTCTTTGCCACACACACACACACTCTCTCTCTTTGCCACACACACACACTCGAGTGTGTGTGAGGCAGAGAGAGTGTGTGTGTGTGTGAGGCAGAGAGTGTGTGTGTGTGTGTGTGAGGCAGAGAGAGTGTGTGTGTGAGGCAGAGAGAGTGTGTGTGTGAGGCAGAGAGAGTGTATGTGTGAGGCAGAGAGTGTGTGTGTGAGGCAGAGAGTGTGTGAGGCAAAGAGAGAGCATGTGAGTGTGTGGCAAAGAGTGTAAGAGAGCATGTGTGAGGCAGAGTGTGTGAGGCAAAGAGAGAGTGTGTGAGGCAGTGTGAGTGTGAGGCAGTGTATTTAAGTGTGAGGCAAAGGGTGTGTGTGAGGCAAAAAGAGAGTATGTGAGGCAAAGAGAGTATGTGAGTGTGAGGCAAAGAGAGTGTGTGTGAGGCAAAAAGAGAGGGTATGTGTGAGGCAAAGAGAGTATGAGAGTGTGTGGCAAAGAGAGTATGAGAGAGCATGTGTGAGGCAGAGAGAGTGTGTGTGAGAGTGATTGAGGCAAAGAGAGTGAGTGAGGCAGAGAGTGTGTGAGGCAAAGAGTGTATTTAAGTGTGTGTGAGGCAGAGAGAGAGAGTGTGAGGCAAAGCGAGAGTGTGTGTGAGGCAAAGAGAGTTTGTGACTCGGCGAGAGAGAGTGTTTGTGAGAGGCAAGGAGAGTGTGTGTGTAAGAGAGAGTGAGAGGCAAAGAGAGAGTGTGTGTGAGGCAAAGAGAGAGAGTATGTGTGAGGCAAGGTGTGAGAGTGTGTGTGTGAGGCAGAGAGTGTGTGAGGCAAAGAGTGTATGAGAGCGTGTGTGAGGCAAAGAGAGAGTGTGTGTGTGTGAGGCAAAGAGTGTCTCACACACACTCTCTCTTTGCCTCACACACTTTCACACTCTCTGCCTCACACACTCACATGCTCTCTGCCTCACACTCTCACATGCTCGCACACTCCCTCTTTGCCTCACACACACACACTCTCTCTGCCTTACACATGCTCTCATACACTCTTTGCCACACACACTCACACACTCTCTCTTTGCCTCACACATACTCTCTTTTTGCCTCACACACACACTCTCTGCCTTGCACACTTAAATACACTCTCTGCCTCACACACTCACACGCTCTCTTTGCCTCACACAGACTCTCTGCCTCACACACTCTCTCTTTGCCTCACACACACTCTCATACACTCTCTTTGCCTCACACTTTTTGCCTCACACACTCTGTCTTTGCCTCGCGTGCACACTTTGCCTCACACATCTTTTGCCACACACACTCACACACTCTTTGCCTCACGCACACACTCTCACACTCTCGCTTCCTCACACACACATTCTCTCACTCTCTCTTTGCCTCACACACACACACACTCTCGCTTTGCCTCACACACTCTCTCTCTCTGCCTCACACACGCTCTCTCATACACTCGCTTTGCCTCACTAACACACTCTCTCTTTGCCACACACTCATACACACTCACACACTCTCTCTCTGCCTCACACACACACTCACACACACACACACACTCTCTCTCTCTGCCTCACACACACACACACACTCTCTCTCTGCCTCACACACACTCTCTCATACACTCTTTGCTTCACACACTCTTTGCCTCACACACATTCTCACACTCTCTTTGCCTCATGCACACACACTCTCGCTTTGCCTCACACACTCTCTGCCTCACACACGCTCTCTCATACACTCGCTTTGCCTCACACTCACACACTCTCTCTTTGCCACACACTCACACACTCTCCCTCTGCCTCACACACACACACACTCACACACACACACTCTGCCTCACACACTCTTTCACACTTTCTCTTTGCCTCACACTTTCACACACTTTGCCTCACACATACACTCACACTCTTTGCCTCACATTCTTTGCCACACACACTCTCTCTTTGCCTCACACACACTCTCTCACTCTCTCTCTGCCTCACTCACACACACTCTCTGCCTCACACACACACTCTTTCTCTCACACACTCACACTCTCTCTCTGCCTCACACTCTCACACACTCACACTCTCTCTCTGCCTCACACGCTCTCACACACACCCTCTCTCTGCCTCACACGCTCTCACACACACCCTCTCTTTGCCTCACACGCTCTCACACACACACCCTATCTTTGCCTCACACGCTCTCACACACTCTCTTTGCCTCACACACGCTCTCTCATACACTCACACTCTCACACACTCTCTCTTTGCCTCACACACGCTCTCATACTCTTTCTGCCACACACACTTTCTCTCTTTGCCTCACACACACAGTTACACACACACTCTCACATTCACACACTCTCTCACTCTCTTTGCTGCACACACACACACACTCTCTCTTTGCCTCACACACTCTCTCTGCCTCACACTCTCTCTCGCTTTGCCTCACACACACTCTTACACACACACACTCATTCACACACACACTCTCTCTGCCTCACACACTCTTACACACACACACTCTCACATTCACACACACTCTCACACTCTCTTTGCCTCACACACGTGCTCTCTCACACACACTCTTTCTCCCTTTGCGTCACACACACTCTCACACTGCCTCTCACACACACACACACACTCTCTGCCACAGACTCTCTGCCTCACACACACACACACACTCTCTCTGCCTCACACACACACTCTTTGCCGCACACACTCTCTCTCTGCCTCACACGCTCTCTCACACACACCCTCTCTTTGCCTCACATGCTCACACACACACACTCTTTGCCACTCTCACACACACACAATCTCTCTCTTTGCCTCACACACACACACTCACACTCACACACGCTCTCTCTCTTTGCCGCACACACACACTCTCTTTGCCTCACACACACTCTCTTTGCCATACACACACTCACACACACTCTCTCTCTCTTTGGCTTACACACACTCTTTCTCTTTGCCTCACACACTCTCTTTTTGCCTCACACACATGCTCTCTCACACTCACTCACTCTCTCTCTCTGCCTCACACACTCTCTCTTTTTGCCTCACACACGTGCTCTCTCACACTCACTCACTCTCTCTCTCTGCCTCACACACTCTCTCTTTGCCACGCACACTCACACACACTCTTTGCCTCACACACGTGCTCTCTCTCTCTCTGCCTCACACTCTCTCTCGCTTTGCCTCACACACGTGCTCTCTCTCTCTCTGCCTCACACTCTCTCTCGCTTTGCCTCACACACTCTTACACACACACACTCTCACATTCACACACACTCACACTCTCTTTGCCTCACACACGTGCTCTCTCACACACACTCTTTCTCCCTTTGCCTCACACACACTCTCACACTGCCTCTCACACACACACTCACACACACTCTCTGCCACAGACTCTCTGCCTCACACACACACACACTCTCTCTGCCTCACACACACTCTTTGCCGCACACACACACTCTCTCTTTGCCTCTCACACACTCTCTCTCTGCCTCACACGCTCTCTCACACACACCCTCTCTTTGCCTCACATGCTCACACACACCCTCTCTTTGCCTCACACACACACTCTCTCTCTGCCTCACACACACTCTCTGACTCACACACTCACACACACACACTCTTTGCCACTCTCACACACACACATGCTCTCACACTCTTTCTGTCACACACACACACTCTCTCTTTGCCACACACACACACTCTCTCTCTCTCTCTTTGCCTCACACACACACTCACACACGCTCTCTCTCTTTGCCGCACACACACACTCTCTCTTTGCCACACACACACACTCTCTCTCTCTCTCTTTGCCTCACACACACACACACACACACTCACACACGCTCTCTCTCTTTGCCGCACACACACACACTCTCTTTGCCATACACACACTCTCTCTCTCTTTGCCACACACTCTCTTTGGCTTACACACACTCTTTCTCTTTGCCTCACACACTCTCTCTTTTTGCCTCACACATGCTCGCTCACACTCACTCACTCTCTCTCTGCCTCACACACTCTCTCGTTTTGGCTCACACACGTGCTCTCTCACACTCACTCTCTCTCTCTGCCTCACACACTCTCACACACACTCTTTGCCTCACACGTGCTCTCTCTCTCTCTTTGCCTCACACACACTCTCTCTGCCTCACACTCTCTCTCGCTTTGCCTCACACACACTCTCTGCCTCACACTCTCTCTCGCTTTGCCTCACACACACTCTCTGCCTCACACTCTCTCTCGCTTTGCCTCACACACACTCTTACACACACACACTCTCACATTCACACACACTCTCACACTCTCTTTGCCTCACACACACTCTTTCTCCCTTTGCCTCACACACACTCTCTCACACTGCCTCTCACACACACACACTCACACACACTCTCTGCCACAGACTCTCTGCCTCACACACACTCTCTCTCTGCCTCACACACACTCTTTGCCGCACACACACACTCTCTCTTTGCCTCTCACACACTCTCTCTCTGCCTCACACGCTCTCACACACCCTCTCTTTGCCTCACACACACACTCTCTCTCTGCCTCACACACACTCACACTCTCTCTTTGCCACACACACACACTCACACTCTCTCTCTTTGCCACACACTCACACTCTCTCTCTTTGCCACACACTCACACTCTCTCTCTTTGCCACACACACACACTCTTGAGTGTGTGTGAGGCAGAGAGAGTGTGTGTGAGGCAGAGAGTGTGAAGCAGCGAGAGAGAGTGTGTGTGTGTGTGAGGCAAAGAGTATGAGAGTGTGTGTGTGAGGCAAAGAGGGTGTGTGTGTCAGGCAAAGAGTGTGTGAGGCAAAGAGAGAGAGCATGTGAGTGTGTGGCAGAGTGTAAGAGCATGTGTGAGGCAGAGTGTGTGAGGCAAAGAGAGAGTGAGGCAGTGAGTGTGAGGCAAAGAGTGTATTTAAGTGTGAGGCAAAGAGTGAGTGTGTGAGGCAAAGAGTGAGTGTGTGAGGCAAAGGGTGTGTGAGGCAAAAAGAGAGAGTATGTGAGGCAAAGAGAGTATGTGAGTGTGTGAGGCAAAGAGTGTGTGTGAGGCAAAGAGAGTGAGAGTGTGGCAAAGAGAGTGAGAGCATGTGAGGCAGAGAGAGAGTGTGAGTGAGTGAGGCAAAGAGAGTGTGAGTGAGGCAGAGTGAGAGTGTGTGAGGCAAAGAGTGTATTTAAGTGTGTGAGGCAAAGAGTGAGTGTGTGTGAGGCAGAGTGTATGAGAGAGTGTGTGAGTGAGGCAAAGAAAGTGTGAATGAGGCAGAGAGAGTTGAGTGAGGCAGAGAGAGAGAGTGTGTGAGGCAGAGTGTGTGGCAAAGTGTGAGGCAGAGAGTGTATGAGAGCATGTGTGAGGCAGAGAGGGAGTGTGAGTGTGTGAGGTAGAGAGAGTGTGTAAGTGTGTGTGAGGCAGAGAGAGTGTGTAAGTGTGTGTGAGGCAAAGAGTGTGTGTGTGAGGCAAAGAGAGTTTGAGTGTGTGAGGCAAAGAGTATGAGAGCGTGTGTGAGGCAGAGAGAGTGTGAGGCAAAGCGAGAGTGTGTGAGGCAAAGAGTTTGTGACTCAGCGAGAGAGAGTGTTTGTGAGAGGCAAGGAGAGTGTGTGTAAGAGAGAGTGAGAGGCAAAGAAAGAGTGTGTGAGGCAAAGAGAGAGTATGTGTGAGGCAAGGTGTGAGAGTGTGTGTGGGGCAAAGGGATTGTATGAGAGCATGTGTGAGGCAAAGAGTGTGTGTGTGTGAGGCAAAGAGTGTGTGTGAGGCAAAGAGTGTATGAGAGCGTGTGTGAGGCAGAGTGTGTGTGTGTGAGGCAAAGTCTCACACACTCTCTCTTTGCCTCACACACTTTCACACTCTCTCTCTGCCTCACACACTCACATGCTCTCTGCCTCACACTCTCACATGCTCACACACTCCCTCTGCCTCACACACACTCTCTCTGCCTTACACATGCTCTCATACACGCTTTGCCTCACACACTCTTTCTCTTTGCCTCACACATACTCTTTTTGCCTCACACACACTCTCTGCCTCACACACTTAAATACACTCTCTCTGCCTCACACGCTCTCTTTGCCTCACACAGACTCTCTCTCTGCCTCACACACACTCTCATACACTCTCTTTGCCTCACACTTTTTGCCTCACACACTCTCTCTTTGCCTCGCGCGCACACTTTGCCTCACACACCTTTTGCCACACAGACTCACACACTCTTTGCCTCACGCACACACTCTCACACTCTGTCGCTTCCTCACACACACATTCTCTCACTCCCTCTTTGCCTCACACACACACACTCTCGCTTTGCATCACACACTCTCTCTCTCTGCCTCACACACGCTCTCTCATACACTCGCTTTGCCTCACTAACACACTCTCTCTTTGCCACACACTCATACACACTCTCACACTCTCTCTCTGCCTCACACTCACACACACTCTCTCTCTCTGCCTCACACACACACTCTCATACACTCTTTGCTTCACACACTCTTTGCCTCACACACATTCTCACACTCTCTCTTTGCCTCATACACACACACACTCTTGCTTTGCCTCACACACTCTCTGCCTCACACGCTCTCTCATACACTCGCTTTGCCTCACACACACACTCTCTCTCTTTGCCACACACACACTCTCTCTTTGCCACACACTCACACACTCTCCCTCTGCCTCACACACACACACACACACTCTCTGCCGCACACACTCTTTCACACTCTTTCTCTTTGCCTCACACTCTTTCACACTCTCTTTGCCTCACACATACACTCACACTCTCTTTGCCTCACACTCTTTGCCTCACACACACTTACACTCTCTTTGCCTCACACACACTTACACTCTCTTTGCCTCACACACACTTACACTCTCTCTCTGCCTCACACACACACACACACACTCTCTTTCTGCCTCACTCACACACACTCTCTGCCTCACACACACACTCTCTCTCACACACTCACACTCTCTCTGCCTCACACGCTCTCTCACACACCCTCTCTCTGCCTCACACGCTCTCTCACACACCCTCTCTTTGCCTCACACGCTCTCATACACACCCTATCTTTGCCTCACACACACACTCTCTTTGCCTCACACACGCTCACACTTTCTGCCACACACACTCTTTCTCTCTTTGCCTCACACACACGCTTACACACACACTCTCACATTCACACACTCTTTGCCTCACACACTCTCTCTGCCTCACACTCTCTCTTGCTTTGCCTCACACACACTCTTACACACACACACTCACATTCACACACACACACTCTTTGCCTCACACACACTCTCTCTGCCTCACTCTCTCTCGCTTTGCCTCACACACACTCTTACACACACACTCTCACATTCACACACACTCTCACACTCTCTTTGCCTCACACACGTGCTCTCTCACACACACTCTTTCTCCCTTTACCTCACACACACTCTCTCACACTGCCTCTCACAGACACACTCACACACACTCTCTGCCACAGACTCTCTGCCTCACACACACACACTCTCTCTCTGCCTCACACACACTCTTTGCCGCACACACACACTCTCTCTTTGCCTCTCACACACTCTCTCTCTGCCTCACACGCTCTCTCACACACCCTCTCTTTGCCTCACACACACCCTCTCTTTGCCTCACACACACACTCTCTCTCTGCCTCACACACACACTCTTTGCCACTCTCACACACACACAATCTCTTTGCCTCACACATGCTCTCACACTCTTTCTGTCACACACACACACTCTCTCTTTGCCACACACACACACTCTCTCTCTCTCTTTGCCTCACACACACACACACTCACACACCTCTCTCTGCCTCACACTCTCTCTTTGCCTCACACACACTCTCTTTGCCATACACACACTCACACACACTCTCTCTCTCTTTGCCACACACTCTCTTTGGCTTACACACGCTCTTTCTCTTTGCCTCACACACTCTCTCTTTTTGCCTCACACATGCTCTCTCACACTCACTCACTCTCTCTCTCTGCCTCACGCACTCTCTTTTTGCCTCACACACGTGCTCTCACACTCACTCTCTCTCTCTGCCTCACACACTCTCTCTTTGCCACGCACACTCTCACACACTCTTTGCCTCACACACGTGCTCTCTCTCTCTCTTTGCCTCACACACACTCTCTCTGCCTCACACTCTCTCTCGCTTTGCCTCACACGCACTCTCTGCCTCACACTCTCTCTCGCTTTGCCTCACACACACTCTTACACACACACACACTCTCACATTCACACACACTCTCACACTCTCTTTGCCTCACACACGTGCTCTCTCACACACACTCTTTCTCCCTTTACCTCACACACACTCTCTCACACTGCCTCTCACAGACACACTCACACACACTCTCTGCCACAGACTCTCTGCCTCACACACACACACACACACTCTCTCTCTGCCTCACACACACTCTTTGCCGCACACACACACTCTCTCTTTGCCTCTCACACACTCTCTCTCTGCCTCACACGCTCTCTGACACACACTCTCTCTCTGCCTCTCACACGCTCTCTGACTCACACACTCACACACACACTCTTTGCCACTCTCACACACACACAATCTCTCTCTTTGCCTCACACATGCTCTCACACTCTTTGTCACACACACACA
>NC_137504.1:33432500-33447500 GCF_041902795.1 Electrophorus electricus | reverse complement strand
CAGGGCAGTGTCTTAGTGATTAAGGTCCTTGACTTGTAATCAGAAGGTTGCTGGTTCCCACCAATACCACACTGCCACTGCTGGGTCCCTGAGCAAGACCCTTAACCCTCAATTACTCAAGTTGTACTGAGTCATAGTTGTAAGTTGCTGTGGATAAAAGTGTAAATGAGTGTATTGTTCCACCACTGATCGTATAATCACGTCATCATATTACTGTTTGTCATTACCTGGTTTGCATATGTATCTTTGTGCAATTATAGTTTAATACACGATAATACAATAATAGTTTATAATTATTAGCGCAATACTAGTTAAAAATAGTTTATTCTAAACTACTATTAAACTATTATTCTAATAGTTTAACAATAGTTTAATAGTTCAATAATGGGTTATTATAATAATAGAATAATTTCTAAGTATTCATTCGACTGGGCCTGAATACTAACTTGGAGGGAGAGAGAAGTCAACACACACACACACACACACACACACACACACAACACAGAAGAACTGGGTCTGTAACCACACACACACACAACACGGCAGAACTGGGTCTGTAACCACACACGCGCGCACACACACAACACGGCAGAACTGGGTCTGTAACCACACACACATAACATGGCAGAACTGGGTCTGTAACCACACACACATAACATGGCAGAACTGGGTCTGTAACCACACACACACAACACGGCAGAACTGGGTCTGTAAACACACACACACACACACACACAAACAACACGGCAGAACTGGGTCTGTAAACACACACACACACACACACACAAACAACACGGCAGAACTGGGTCTGTAAACACACACACACACACACACACACACAAACAACACGGCAGAACTGGGTCTGTAACCACACACACACACAAACAACACGGCAGAACTGGGTCTGTAACCACACACACACACAAACGACACGGCAGAACTGGGTCTGTAACCACACACACACACAAACGACACGGCAGAACTGGGTCTGTAACCACACACACACACAAACGTCACGGCAGAACGGGGTCTGTAACCACACACACACACAAACGACACGGCAGAACGGGGTCTGTAACCACACACACACACACAAACGACACGGCAGAACGGGGTCTGTAACCACACACACAAACGACACGGCAGAACGGGGTCTGTAACCACACACACACACGACACGGCAGAACGGGGTCTGTAACCACACACACACGACACGACACGGCAGAACGGGGTCTGTAACCACACACACACGACACGACACGGCAGAACGGGGTCTGTAACCGCACGCACACACACGACACGGCAGAACTGGGTCTGTAACCGCACACACACACACACACGACACGGCAGAACTGGGTCTGTAACCACACACACATACACACACACACGACACGGCAGAACTGGGTCTGTAACCACACACACATACACACACACACGACACGGCAGAACTGGGTCTGTAACCACACACACATACACACACACACGACACGGCAGAACTGGGTCTGTAACCACACACACACACACACGACACGGCAGAACTGGGTCTGTAACCACACACACGACACGGCAGAACTGGGTCTGTAACCACACACACACACACACACGACACGGCAGAACTGGGTCTGTAACCACACACACACACACACACACGACACGGCAGAACTGGGTCTGTAACCACACACACACGACACGGCAGAACTGGGTCTGTAACCACACACACACGACACGGCAGAACTGGGTCTGTAACCACACACACACGACACGGCAGAACTGGGTCTGTAACCACACACACACACACACACACACGACACGGCAGAACTGGGTCTGTAACCACACACACACATACACACACACGACACGGCAGAACTGGGTCTGTAACCACACACACACATACACACACACGACACGGCAGAACTGGGTCTGTAACCACACACACACATACACACACACGACACGGCAGAACTGGGTCTGTAACCACACACACACATACACACACACGACACGGCAGAACTGGGTCTGTAACCACACACACACACACACACACGACACGGCAGAACTGGGTCTGTAACCACACACACACATACACACACACGACACGGCAGAACTGGGTCTGTAACCACACACACACACACACACACGACACGGCAGAACTGGGTCTGTAACCACACACACACATACACACACACGACACGGCAGAACGGGGTCTGTAACCACACACACACATACACACACACGACACGGCAGAACGGGGTCTGTAACCACACACACACACACACGACACGGCAGAACGGGGTCTGTAACCACACACACACACACACGACACGGCAGAACGGGGTCTGTAACCACACACACACACACACACGACACGGCAGAACGGGGTCTGTAACCACACGCACACACACACACACACGACACGGCAGAACGGGGTCTGTAACCACACACACACACACACACACACGACACGGCAGAACGGGGTCTGTAACCACACACACACATACACACACACGACACGGCAGAACGGGGTCTGTAACCACACACACACATACACACACACGACACGGCAGAACGGGGTCTGTAACCACACACACACACACACGACACGGCAGAACGGGGTCTGTAACCACACACACACACACACGACACGGCAGAACGGGGTCTGTAACCACACACACACACACACACACGACACGGCAGAACGGGGTCTGTAACCACACACACACACACACACACGACACGGCAGAACGGGGTCTGTAACCACACACACACACACACACACGACACGGCAGAACGGGGTCTGTAACCACACACACACACACACACACGACACGGCAGAACGGGGTCTGTAACCACACACACACACACACACGACACGGCAGAACGGGGTCTGTAACCACACACACACACACACACGACACGGCAGAACGGGGTCTGTAACCACACACACACACACACACACACGACACGGCAGAACGGGGTCTGTAACCACACACACACACACACACACACACGACACGGCAGAACGGGGTCTGTAACCACACACACACACACACACACGACACGGCAGAACGGGGTCTGTAACCACACACACACACACACACTCACGACACGGCAGAACGGGGTCTGTAACCACACACACACACACACACACACGACACGGCAGAACGGGGTCTGTAACCACACACACACACACACACTCACGACACGGCAGAACGGGGTCTGTAATCACACACACACACACACACTCACGACACGGCAGAACGGGGTCTGTAACCACACACACACACACACACACACTCACGACACGGCAGAACGGGGTCTGTAACCACACACACACACACACACACACACTCACGACACGGCAGAACGGGGTCTGTAACCACACACACACACACACGACACGGCAGAACGGGGTCTGTAACCACACACACACACACACACACGACACGGCAGAACGGGGTCTGTAACCACACACACACACACACACACGACACGGCAGAACGGGGTCTGTAACCACACACACACACACACACACGACACGGCAGAACGGGGTCTGTAACCACACACACACACACACACACGACACGGCAGAACGGGGTCTGTAACCACACACACACACACACACACGACACGGCAGAACGGGGTCTGTAACCACACACACACACACACACACGACACGGCAGAACGGGGTCTGTAACCACACACACACACACACACACGACACGGCAGAACGGGGTCTGTAACCACACACACACACACACACACGACACGGCAGAACGGGGTCTGTAACCACACACACGACACGGCAGAACGGGGTCTGTAACCACACACACACACACACACACGACACGGCAGAACGGGGTCTGTAACCACACACACGACACGGCAGAACGGGGTCTGTAACCACACACACACACACACGCGACACGGCAGAACGGGGTCTGTAACCACACACACACACACGCGACACGGCAGAACGGGGTCTGTAACCACACACACACGCGACACGGCAGAACGGGGTCTGTAACCACACACACACACACGCGACACGGCAGAACGGGGTCTGTAACCACACACACACACACGCGACACGGCAGAACGGGGTCTGTAACCACACACACACGCGACACGGCAGAACGGGGTCTGTAACCACACACACACACACGCGACACGGCAGAACGGGGTCTGTAAACACACACACACACACGCGCGACACGGCAGAACGGGGTCTGTAAACACACACACACACACGCGACACGGCAGAACGGGGTCTGTAACCACACACACACACACGCGACACGGCAGAACGGGGTCTGTAACCACACACACACACACGCGACACGGCAGAACGGGGTCTGTAACCACACACACACACACGCGACACGGCAGAACGGGGTCTGTAACCACACACACACACACACGACACGGCAGAACGGGGTCTGTAAACACACACACACACACACGACACGGCAGAACGGGGTCTGTAAACACACACACACACGCGACACGGCAGAACGGGGTCTGTAAACACACACACACACACACACACACACGCGACACGGCAGAACGGGGTCTGTAAACACACACACACACACACGCGACACGGCAGAACGGGGTCTGTAACCACACACACACACACGCGACACGGCAGAACGGGGTCTGTAACCACACACACGACACGGCAGAACGGGGTCTGTAACCACACACACACACACACGACACGGCAGAACGGGGTCTGTAACCACACACACACACACACAGACACACACACACACACACAGAGCAGAATTACGTTTGTAACCTGCACGTCTGCATCCAACATTGTTTTAAAAAATTTAAGAAAATGTTTGTTCAGTTTTCTTTGTGTAAACTTGCTGTTCTAGTGGATGAGGAAACAGAACCAGTGACATCTGTTAGCGCAGGTGATCCACTTTTATATAGTCACTCTGTTGGTCGAGTTTTTTGTTGGATTATTCTTTCATTTATTTAATTTTTAAAAACATTTTGATTGTATTCTTAAATATTATGTTCTCCCCTTTTTTTACATTTAAGTTTTGTATTGTTTGGCAAAATTGTATAACCACATTCATGCAAATAAAACATTATAAAAGACATTATTCATGGCAATGAAATGAGAGAGAGAGCGAAGAACAGAAAGAGAGAGAGAGAGAGAGAGAGAGAGGGAGAAGCCCAGTCTTGGGCAAGTACATTCTGTCTCAAAACCATTTGCTAAATATGCCAAGAGTTTGGTTTGAAGTCGTCTCGGTTTGCATACTATGCACGCACGCATGTGTATACTCTCTCTCTCTCACACACACACACACACACACACACACACACACACACACACACTCTCTCACACTCTCACACACACACACACACTCTCACACTCTCACACACACACACACACACACACACACACACACACACACACACACACACACCCAGTTATGGAATCCCTGAAAAACATCTTGGAAGGGTCTGCATTCCCTCACTTGCATGTTTCCATCCAGAGTTTTGAGTAAATATTTGTGTGTGTGTGTGTGTATATGTGTGTGTATGTGTGTGTGTCTTGGAGGATCCAAAGCCACAGGCTTTGTTCGTGATGACTGTGTGGTTTCTTTTTTGAGGGCAGCATTTCCAGAGGTGGTTTGGATGGTGCTTCTGAAAAGATTGGTTGTCTGGGGTTGGAAGGTTTTTTCAGGGGTTGGAGGATTATTACTCGGGTTGGTAGTTGGTGTTGGTGGGGTCAGTACTTTGAGGATGGGGGTTGTGGTATTGGTATTGTGGAGTTGGCAGTGTGGGATTAGGTACTCTGGAGTTGGGAGTTTCATAGTGTGGGGGTTGGGGGGGATTATTTACATTTACAGCATTTAGCAGACACTCTTATCCAGAGTGATTTACAAAACTGCTTTGTCATTTCCTCATAGAGCACATCCTAGCCAGTACAGTAAGTTAGAGTCCAATATACCAATGAACTAGAATACGTAGAAATAGTGATCACTGCTGATGACTAGAAGTGTGAAATAAACAAGCTCTATATCAGACAATAAGTGTAATATCAAACAATTCCAGACAATAAGCAATAGAATTTCAGTCACTTAACAGTATGTATTTCATAGGCCTAGGATCAGTGGTCATTTAAATATTCCACGAACAGATGGGTCTTCAGTCTGCATTTGAAGACTGCAAGGGACTCTGCTGTCCGGACAGCCAGTGGGAGTTCGTTCCACCATCTTGGAGCCAGGACAGAAAATAGTCTCCACGCTTGTCGTCCATGAGACCTGAAGCACGGTATTTCAAGCCGAGCCGTACTTGAGGTTCGAAGTACTCGAGGTACAGATCCGGCTTTGACCTTTGACCTCATGTATGAAGGGGCTGGTCCATTTTTGGCTTTGTAGTATCAAGGTTTTAAATCTGATGCGTGCAGCTACAGGGAGCCAATGAAGGGAGCGCAGCAGTGGAGTAACGTGTGAACTTCAGAAGATTGAAGAGCATTTGTGCTGCTGCATTCTGGACAAGTTGTAGAGGTTTGATGGCTCTTAGAGGAAGACCAGCAAGTAGCGAGTTGCAGTAGTCAAGATTTGAGATCACACGAGACTGCACAAGCACCTGGGCAGCTTCCTGGAAGAGAAAGGGCCGAATCCTTCCTATGTTGCAAAGGAGGAATCTGCAAGATCAGGTCAGATTAAAAACATGAGTTGAGAATCACAAATGGTTGTCCAAAGTTGTTATTACTCTTATTACTCTTGAGGTTGGGTTTAGGTAGTATGGGTTTCAGGGTTTGGTACTCTAGAGGTTTAGTACCCTGGGGTTAGGGGATTGGTATTACAGGGTCGGGGTAGTTGCTACTGTAGGGTTGGAGGTTTGGTCATCTGATGTCGGAGGATTGGTACTCCTGGGGTTGGGGGTTTAATAGTCTGCGGTTGGGAAGGGCAGTTTTGGGCTCTGAAGATCTTTTGGCAAGTTCTCGGAATGGAGTTTCTGACATCATTTTTGGGTTGGAGGTTGTGATGGACGTTTTTGTGGTCTGATGGTTGAGAAGGGAATCTGCATGAGGCTATAGGGTATAGGACGGGGGCGGGGTTATGGGGAGGCGGGAATCATTCTGTTTAGCAGCCTCCCAATTTGTGTGTATGGCACGTGTGTTTTGACACGGCTATACACAGACAGATGTTTTTGGACTGTTTTCTGCTGGAAATGCAACTGACTGATCTGTTGCCCAAGTTTTGTGTGTGCGCACACATGAGAGAAAGAATTGGTCCCAGCTAAAATGTTATTTCTGAATGATTTAAATTATTTGCCATTACAAGTGTATTTATTACTTACAAGTTTAATTATCCAGTCAGTACAATAACATGAAAAACTAATTCCAGTACCTCTGGGTGGATTCTGTAACCCTTTTCTTGATTGTTAGCCTGGTGTTTTAATATTAGCTTCACATACTGAACTGATGAGAGAATGACTTTTTCATCCACAGACTGGTTTTGAAACCCTCTGCTATCCAGCGCAGAGAAGCTCGTACGTGAGATTTGTCACGCTGGGACTTCACGAGTACAATGAGAACACAGGTGACCTACCACTCCCCTGAGGAAGACGAGGGTGCCCCGGGGGCAGGGGACTCTGGGGCTTTTGGGGCAGTCAGAAGAGACCAGATGAAGATGAGCATAAAATAAGGTCTATGAAGACAGTCAGGGTTAATCAGTTTCAGTGTGTTGTGTGTATTCCGTGTGCGTGTGCAGCAGTATGTTTCTGTATATCTGTGTGTGTTTGGGTACGTATCTCTGCGTGTCTGGTCCAAACCTCATATGTGCTACAGCTGTGTGGATGAGAGACCACAGAGCCAGCTGTGTGCGTGCATGTGTGTGTGCAAGGCACTGGCTGCTAGCTAGTGAAACGCACTACCTATAAGGTGAGAACGTGCTGAAACCACTGTTGGACAAGGTCTGGAACTGGTGGGTGTGGGTGTGGGTGGGTGTGGGTGTGTGTGTGTGTGGGTGTGGGTGTGTGTGTGTGTGTGTTTGTGTGTGTGTCCAGTGACATCGTGTTTCCACCAATGGTTAAGAACATACTCTAACATACTGTAATTTGGCTAATTAACCAAATACGGTCCCAAGAATTGAGCCAGTTATCATACACACACATTCCACACAAACATCATTCATTATCATAGATTATGATAGACACTACACTCTCCAGAGAATACCACGATGCTATGCCTCACAGAGATTAGTGTAGTGTGTGTATTGTTTGTGTAGTGTCTGTGTAAAGTGTGTGTTTGGTATCTATATTATCTGTGTAGTGTATATAGTATCTGCAGAGTACTGAGTAGTATGTGTGTGTTTAGTATTTATTGTATCTGTAGTGTGTGTGTGTGGTGTATGTAGTATCTGTAGAGTACTGAGTAGTGTGTGTGGTGTATATAGTATCTGTAGAGTACTGAGTAGTGTGTGTGTGTGTGTGTGGTGTATAGTATCTGTAGAGTACTGAGTAGTGTGTGTGTGTGGTATCTATATTGTCTGTGTAGTGTATGTAGTATCTAGAGTACTGAGTAGTGTGTGTTTTTAGTATTTATAGTATCTAGTGTGTGTGTGTGTGGTGTATGTAGTATCTGTAGAGTACTGAGTAATATGTGTGTTAGTATTTATAGTATCTAGTGTGTGTGTGTGTGTGTGTGGTGTATGTAGTATCTGTAGAGTACTGAGTAATATGTGTGTTAGTATTTATAGTATCTAGTGTGTGTGTGTGGTGTATGTAGTATCTGTAGAGTACTGAGTAATATGTGTGTTAGTATTTATAGTATCTAGTGTGTGTGTGTGTGTGTGTGTGTGTGTGGTGTATGTAGTATCTGTAGAGTACTGAGTAATATGTGTTAGTATTTATAGTATCTAGTGTGTGTGTGTGTGGTGTATGTAGTATCTGTAAAGTACTGAGTAGTGTGTGTGTGTGTGGTATCTATATTGTCTGTGTAGTGTATGTAGTATCTGTAGAGTACTGAGTAATATGTGTGTTAGTATTTATAGTATCTAGTGTGTGTGTGTGTGGTGTATGTAGTATCTGTAGAGTACTGAGTAATATGTGTGTTAGTATTTATAGTATCTAGTGTGTGTGTGTGTGGTGTATGTAGTATCTGTAAAGTACTGAGTAGTGTGTGTGTGGTATCTATATTGTCTGTGTAGTGTATGTAGTATCTGTAGAGTACTGAGTAGTGTGTGTTTTTAGTATTTATAGTATCTAGTGTGTGTGGTGTATGTAGTATCTGTAGAGTACTGAGTAATATGTGTGTTTAGTATTTATAGTATCTAGTGTGTGTGTGTGTGTGTGTGGTGTATGTAGTATCTGTAGAGTACTGAGTAATATGTGTGTTAGTATTTATAGTATCTAGTGTGTGTGGTGTATGTAGTATCTGTAGAGTACTGAGTAGTGTGTGTTTTTAGTATTTATAGTATCGTGTGTGTGTGTGTGTGTGTGTGGTGTATGTAGTATCTGTAGAGTACTGAGTAGTGTGTGTGTTAGTATTTATAGTATCGTGTGTGTGTGTGTGTGGTGTATGTAGTATCTGTAGAGTACTGAGTAATATGTGTGTTAGTATTTATAGTATCTAGTGTGTGTGGTGTATGTAGTATCTGTAGAGTACTGAGTAATATGTGTGTTAGTATTTATAGTATCTAGTGTGTGTGGTGTATGTAGTATCTGTAGAGTACTGAGTAGTGTGTGTTTTTAGTATTTATAGTATCGTGTGTGTGTGTGTGTGTGTGTGGTGTATGTAGTATCTGTAGAGTACTGAGTAGTGTGTGTGTTAGTATTTATAGTGTGTGAGAGCGAGGGCCAGTCTAGACCAGAGTGCACATATTCCATGGTAACCAGAGCTCTCAACCGTGAATATGATTACCATAACTTGTGTTGCAGTTTTCTCCTGCATGACACAGACGTTTCTAGAACCTGTTAGCATGTGTCTGATTGGTTACTCACACCAGGAAAAAGTCCTTGATTTGCCAGAAGAGACAGACAGGAGAACATGTGCACTGGTGTCCCTTCTGGGTTTGTTGTTCCTGTTTGTAGTATGGAATGTCTGGCTGGCCCGATGACTGGAGAATCCAGCCGATCACGAACCAAATGGACCTGGAGCTCCAAACCAGCGTTTCCGCTCTTTTCTTGGAAAAGTTGAGTTCAAAACTGGCTCCAGTGTAGCTGCTAGAGGTCAGCTCTGTCCACAGGGCAGAGTGTGTTTAGCGTGTGTGTGTGTGTGTGTGTGTGTGTGTGTGCGTGTGTGTGTGTGTTAGCGTGTGTGAGACGTGCGTGTGCTTGTGTACATGATAGTCTGTCTTTTTTTTTTTTTTAAAGTGAGAGGGTTTTATGTCTTGTTGAAGTTAAAAAGTGTGATTTAAAGGTGTGGAGACTTAAAAAAAACAGACAAACAACCTTACTAAAGATTCTGGTTGCATTCGGTGTGTGTGACTCTTATATCTCACTGTAACTTGTTGTTTTGTTTACTCTCTTTGGCCCTCGTAGAATTGTGGTCCCCCATGGCAACAAACCCTGGTGGGCCAATCAGCACGCGCGTATTCGTGTCTTTTGTGTGTCATTCTGTGGTTGGTCACTTTGCCAAACTATCAAACACAGTAATCAATGCTGGCAGTATTTATCCCAACCTTCTGGAACGTTCCACATTTATCAGCTCCGCCTGACGGCCCTGCCCCAGCCCGCGCTGATGAGTTGGTGTAATGGATGTCAAAACCTTTTCTTGTGTGCGTTCCTAGAGCATTTTAATGACTTTTATTAGCGGGCTCACATCTCCAGCCTAAGGGGCGGACGTGACCTCTGAACTTTTGTGGATGAGGTTCTTAAGGGACTGTTCCCGTGCTAAAGCGAAAATTCCATCATTCAGCCTTTACAGTGGTTGTAGTGGTTTTATGGCGTTTATTTGGTAAGGTCTGTCAGGGGTTGTTTTAGCCTTCATTCTTTTTCTTCATCCCACATTTCTCCTTCCGTCGCTTTCTCTCCCTTTTCATCTCTCTCTCTCTCTCTCTCTCTCTCTCACACACACTCACACTCTCACACACGCACGCTCACACTCACACACACACACCGGCTCTGTCACACAGCTCCATGTTTCTCAGTGTTTCCGAGACGCTTCTGTTCAGTCTGGAATTCACATCAAAATATCACGAACCGAGATTTAAGCTTCGAGTATCGGGGAGTTGGATAACCCCGGTCCCTAATTCTGTTCCGTGGGTGTGTGTGTAGGTCATGGCCTTATTTCACACACTACCTCGGTCTGTAAACAGTAGCTAGACTGTTTAAGCTCACATCACACACACGTTTGAGGAATGACCTTGGTGATGACTTAACGGCACATTAAGTGACGCACGATATAGTTCCAACAGTGTGCGTACATGCGTGTGTGTGCGTGCATGTTTGGGGGGTGGGTGGAGTTCACTAATGAGAGGACACATTTTTCACTCCATAAAATAACATTTCAGCAGCTTTGTGAAGAGGTTGAACAGGAAACATGTCCAAATAAATATAAATACGAGAGGCTACTGTTGGCCCAGACCCCACACGCACACCACACACACAATAACTGAAGTTCTGAAAGTGATTAGTATGACTTTTTTTTTTTTTAAGTTTTCATTAGTGTAAGTGAATTGTCCCAGCTGTATACTCTCCAAAGATGAGTGAGCGAGTGTTTGAGTGAGTGAGTGCGTGTGTGCGTGCATGTAGGCCAGTACAATACGACATGACGGTAGATTGGGTGTAGAGGTTGGGTTGCACCAAACTACTAAACACAGCACCAAGCGTACACACACACACACACACACACACACACACCCTACTCTGGCCTGCTGCTGTCTGTAGTCATCCTTCTGGAGCTCCATGTCTCCGTGCTGGGCGTGTCCGACTGTGTTCTGTCTCCTCTCATCTGTCCATCCGTCTCTCCGCAGGGCCGAACAGAGAGGGGGATGTCGGCAGAGAAGACAGGCGTCGTCCGCTCCAAGCGCTCAGGTGTGTGTGCGTGTGTGTGATGCTGGACACGGGAATGAGGGAGATCAGAGTGAGACAAACGTGAGACGAAAAGAAAAGAGAGGAAGAGAGAGATGTGTTCAGCCTGCAGAGATACTGAACACTGGTGACCCTGAGCACAGGCTGAGCCAAACCAAGGTGACCTCCTTGAAAGACATCACCAGCTGCTGAGGTCATCTCCTGTCCAGAGGGTGTTTTCCTCCTGCTGTAAAGTAGCTGCGTTAGGAGTGTGTCAGTGTTTGGCTCCTGGGAGAGTCTAAGGTGTGGTTCTCTCTCTGTGTGTGTGCTGCAGATGGTGTGAGCTGGGGCAGTAGAATGTGGGGGTTGGAGTGTGTTGTGTAGTGAGGTAGTGAGAGTGTGTGTGTTGTAGAAACATGTGGTCTGTCCTCAGACCTTTAATGTGGTGTTCAGTTCAGGAAAAGATGAACTGATTTGAACAAATATGCTACTTATGTCACCAATGCCCTCTCTCTCTCTCTCTCTCTCTCTCTCTCTTTCTCTCTCTCTCCCCCCCTCTCTCTCTCCATCTCCCCCTCTCCATCTTATGTTTCCATCTCTACATTCCACAGCAGTGATTGGCTTCTGGCTCTGGTTGGTAAAGATATTTGATTGGCAGGTGGTTTTGGCTTTGTTGCTACCTGTGTGGTGATTGGCTCAAGTAGACGGCTCTACAATTTCAGTACCACACCTGGGCATGTGATGTGCCAAAACAAACACCACAACGATGCAATACCGAGTACACACACACATACACACGCGCACACACACAGGCATGCACACACACACACACACAGACTGGAGAGGTTTGAGGTGAGACTTCACCAGTGAAGCTCCAGACCAGGTCACATTCAGTTTGGCTGGAACTGTTAGATGTGTGGGGTTTGTTTGACATTTTAAGAGTGAAGTGTTTGATGACTTGTCAGATCTACTGACCACACACAGATGAAACATCTAAACACACACCAAACCCCTCCATACCAGGCCCACACACACACACACACACACACACACACAGCCCTACACATACAGCATACATGGATTGTTAATGTCATTATAAAGGTTTTAGACATGTGTATTTACAACATGTTTGGGGTTTTGACTATCAACAGAAATTCCATCCGGTTCACGTATACTTCACACACACACACACACACACACACACACACACACACACACACACACACACACATATGAGGTGTGTGTGACTTACTCCAGCCTGTCTGGGGTTTAGTGGTTTAAGGTAACCAGGTCTGATAGTGAGATTCTAACTAACACACACACACACACACACACACACACACACACACACACACACACACACACACACACACACACACACAGAGAGATCGACAGGGAATATGATGGTGTAATCAGACTCCCCACAACCCCTCAGTCCTGGACAATGTCCACAGCTACACAGAAACCCGGTACAGCTGCGGGTCTGCATGTGCGGGTTAAATATTTTACATATTGCCAAAATCACTGACATGAGATTTGTGTGTGTGGACGCTCATAGACGCATTTACCACACCCACCCACCCACACACACACACACAAAATTGTTCTTCTAAAAATGTGATTAGCATCGAGAGAGAGAGATTCCCTACAGATGTCTCCCATGCCAACGCGAGAGTGGAATTCTGGGAACAGCTCTGTGCCAGAGTAGATCGGGTGGCATGGAATGTGTATCTCCCCGACCTTTTATCTGCTGTGGATGCCGAAAATGACGACGTGAAATGAATGTGACTTCAAGGTTCTGCAGGTTGTAACAGGGTTCAGTAGGTTCTGGTGCTGGTGACCTAGAAAGAGCAGTCTGCATGAACAGCAGGGTCACGGGGTCGGTTCCTAGAAACGCCAGGTTCATAGGGTCGGTTCCTAACACCGCCAGGGTCACGGGGTCGGTTCCTAGAAACGCCAGGTTCATAGGGTCGGTTCCTAACACCGCCAGGGTCACAGGGTCGGTTCCTAGAAACGCCAGGTTCATAGGGTCGGTTCCTAACACCGCCAGGGTCACGGGGTCAGTTCCTAGAAACGCCAGGTTCATAGGGTCGGTTCCTAACACCGCCAGGGTCACGGGGTCGGTTCCTAGAAACGCCAGGTTCATAGGGTCGGTTCCTAACACCGCCAGGGTCACAGGGTCGGTTCCTAGAAACGCCAGGTTCATAGGGTCGGTTCCTAACACCGCCAGGGTCACGGGGTCGGTTCCTAGAAACGCCAGGTTCATAGGGTCGGTTCCTAACACCGCCAGGGTCACGGGGTCAGTTCCTAGAAACGCCAGGTTCATAGGGTCGGTTCCTAACACCGCCAGGGTCACAGGGTCGGTTCCTAGAAACGCCAGGTTCATAGGGTCGGTTCCTAACACCGCCAGGGTCACAGGGTCAGTTCCTAGAAACGCCAGGTTCATAGGGTCGGTTCCTAACACCGCCAGGGTCACAGGGTCGGTTCCTAGAAACGCCAGGTTCATAGGGTTGGTTCCTAACACCGCCAGGGTCACGGGGTTGATTCCTAGAAACGCCAGGTTCATAGGGTTGGTTCCTAACACCGCCAGGGTCACGGGGTTGATTCCTAGAAACGCCAGGTTCATAGGGTCGGTTCCTAACACCGCCAGGGTCACAGGGTCAGTTCCTAGAAACGCCAGGTTCATAGGGTCTGTGCCTAACATCGCCAGGGTCACGGGGTTGATTCCTAGGTGTACACATAATAATAAATGTCTAGGTTGCTGTGGAAAAGGACGTTATACACTCAGTGTGTGTGTGTGCGTGCGCCAGACACCTTTAAGAGCACACACAGACCGTATAAACATGCAGGCACACACAGTGACTTGTTCATTGGTTGTGTGGAAATGTGTGTTTTTGACAGTAGCTTCACTGTCAACACGAGTCACCATGAATCTGCCAGCACAGATAATTACTGACCTTCGTAAAAGGGTCCGATGTCTGTAGGTCTTGCCACACGGACGCATGTGCTGGGCATACGCAG
>NC_137504.1:33422500-33427500 GCF_041902795.1 Electrophorus electricus | reverse complement strand
TTGGATTAAGTGTATGTGGCTACACACAGTGGAATACTTACTGATAACATATTTGGGGGAAAATGTCACTGTTGTTGACACGAACATACACAAGGCAGTGTGTGTTGATGTGACACAGACGTCGTCTAGACGTTTAGGAAAATGCAGCTATCTGCTCAGTCGTCATGGTGCATTTTGTGTATGTGAATGTGTGCATGAGGTTGTGTGTGTGTGTGTGTGTGTGTGTGTGTGTGTGAGAGTGTGAGCAAGTTTGTGAGTGTGTGTGTGTGGGGAGGGGTATGTGAATAATTGCATGAGGTGTGTGTGAGCATGTGTTTGTGTACATTTGTGTATGTGTTTGTGTGTATTTGTGTTTCACTGTATTTGTGTGTGTGTGTGAGTGTCTGTGGTTTGGGGGTAGGGTGCCCCCCTCATACTTGACAGCCTTCCTTAATTATGAAAGGCAACACACACACACACACACACGCACGCACACGTGCTCAGCCCTCTACAGCAGACGTGTTCCATTCAACTAAACAAGCCTGAACGGACATGTCCCCCTGCCTCTGCTCACCTGACAATGTCCACCTGAACTCAGCTGTGTATGTGATCTACACCAGTGTAAACTGCCCCATGACCTGCTGGGGGCAGTAGAGCAGCGCTCAGGAAGGTCTCAGTCCAGTCTATATGTCCCCCTTCCTGTTAAATGTGTGCAAAATCAAACCAGTTCATCTCACCACGTGTGCACGGATATCAGGTCTGATCTGGCGTCCATCCTTCTTCGTTAGTGGCGACGTCTCTGGAGTTGGACGTCACGGGCGCTGGTCCGGACTTCACCAGTGTGACGCCATTGTGTGTCCCAAAAGCTTTGTGATCGGTGTTCTGTGTGGTATTAGTGACCAGACTTTGTGTGTAAATGGTTGCCCTATATTCTTACTGGAAATAATGTACATTTGTATACTACACAAAGAATGTAAATATGTAGATAAAATACAGGTGTTCCCTTTTTTGTAAATTTACCTCATTTTATATTAACATTTTCTCACATAAAGGCATTTTGCAAACATCTTTTTTTTTCTTAAAAGGTACGAAGCTGTGTGTGGCTGTGTGTGCGCATCTGCATTTTCACGACAAAAATGTCCTCTGTAGGAAAATGGGAGAAAATGTCATGAGAAAGTAATGCACTTTTTAGATAAGATAAATTTCTTAAAAAAAAAAAAAAAAAAAAGCTACAAGTTGGATTTCTTTTGGACTGAAAACGAAACAACGTTTTGCCGAAACCCGGGCTGCCTTGGTGGTGTTCTGTGGCTGTACATTGCCCTCTAGTGGTCAGACTGCTTGGCATGCGATGATGTTGCTATGTGGGCAAACATTACCCTCTAATGGTCAGACAGTGATTGTAGGGCAAAGTTTCTCCAAAAATATTTTTCCAAAATAGCAGAATTTTCAAATCATACACAATATGCACATTATTTATACATCTTAGGCTGCTTAAGAGGTTAAATATTACATAAAATACTAATTAAAGAGATTGCAGACTCGTAGTTTCTATATTTTGAAACAATTTCTATGTACCACAGCTGTAAAGATATATTACCACAGACAATACCTGTGTCAACTTCGAGACATCAGACTACCCCTGCCAATGTTGCCCAAGGTGTGCAAATACCCTTTCAAAAGGTAATCTTACATATACCTGGATTGTTTATCAGGTGCGTTATTTCTGCCCTGAGTGGTGTGCCCTGCAGAAATACAGGATCTCTCTGGTCCTGCATACCAAAAGCCCTTAGGGGTTGTTCCTATGGCAACCACCTCTTACATCTATAAACTTGTTCATTAATATACTGGGCAGGGCCTCCACTGGTTTTCTACTGTAGTCCTGAAGACATCCCTTCATGTCCTGAGGATTTATATTTTGCAGCATTTAGCTGACATTTTTATCCAAAGCAGCTTACAATTATGACTGAGTACAACTTGAATAATTGAGGCTTAAGGGTCTTGCTCAGGGGCGATGTTCCTTCTTTCTCTGACCCCATCACTCACTCTCTCTCTCTCTCTCTCTCTCTCTCTCTCTCTCTCTCTCTCTCTCTCTCTCTCTCTCCCCTCTCTCTCTCTCTCATTGGATAAATGTTACCCACCCACTGTTAGGCAGGGGTGGTACGGTTCATGTGTGTAATATATAATACACATCTAAACTGTATATTTCTGGTGTCGTTTCGTTTTTTTAAATCCTCGCTACTGCGGAACACTTGGACACTCGCGCGCCATTCACGCGATCAGCACTGTGCGCGAGCCGGGTCGCGCGGACCCGGGCTGATTGGATTAGGACGGCGCGTGTGATCCATCCCGTCTGTTTCATCCACGGGGATAATCCCTCTAATAGATATACGCGCCTTCATCAAAAGTAGTTTCTAGTTACTTCGCTAAATCCTATCACCCAACCGTCAAGTGGTTTAAAAAAAAAATAAAATTACAAAATAAAGTGAAGCGTACTGCTCCCATATTGACTGACTAAATTAGTACTTATTGTCGGGTATTATCACACTGATGTTGACTAACAAACTAGCACTTATTGTTTATTGCACTTATCTTTGTCTAAGATACACCTTATGTATTAAAACTAGTCATCAGTATTGAGCCCTGTATTCTACAGTATTCTAGTTCATTGGTATATTGGACTCTAACCTACTGTACTGTACTAGGATGTGCTCTAAGAGGAAATGACAAAGTACTTTTGTAAGTCGGACAAGAGCGTCTGCTAAATGCTGTAAATGTAAATGCTCTTTAAAATGAAGCATATTACTCTGGTCTTTAACAGTATTACTCTGGTCTTTAAAATGGACAGTTTTACTCTGGTCTTTAAAATGGACAGTTTTACTGTGCTCTGCGGGTCTACTCTGCCTTCCCCTGACCAACTCAAGGCGCTAGAGGAGGCCGTTCACACGTCTCGGCTGATGTGAGGGCAGCACTCCGCTCAGAGGAGAATACCCAAACTGAAATATTCAAACTGTCGGAACTTCGCCTCGCTGTGCATTCAAATGGCGCTGTGTATTGGCGCGCGGGCGCGGGCGCGGGCGGGGGCGGCGCGCGGGCGACAGGTCAGGGACATGTGAAATATCGCACCTCGTGCCCAGCATTGCACGAGCGAAGAGCAGCCCTTGCGGGCGGAGGTCGGCTTCCTCCACATCGACAAAATGTTTTAACAATTACGGCTGTCTTTTATTCACCCCTTATTATTTCACATAGCGACCAATCCGACGTGTGTGTGTAAAACGCGGGCTCGTCCGGGATTTGAACCCGGGACCTCTCGCACCCTAAGCGAGAATCATACCCCTAGACCAACGAGCCGCACACGCCAATCAACATCCTGCGTTTGTGGTTGTCCTGATCCCAGATCAGCTGGTTTTGAAACTATAGCCACCAAACTATGGACACCAGGTACTGCAGTGTGTCTGTCCCGTGCTACCTGCGGACAAAGCTCGCGATGGTAATCAGCAACCCGGATTAGTTTACTGGGCGATTCTTATGCAAATCAGCACCATGTTGATCCAGTTTCAAAAGACATCTTCAAAAAGGCTGCAGTCGCACTAATTGTCTCTGTTGGAAATGCGCATATATCTCTGCGTCTGACACTCTGAGAGGCTAAAACGACCTGATTCACGTCCTTTCCTGGGGGCGAACACCGCGAGCCCAAGAACACCCGCACCCGCAAAGACTTCTGCTTTGACGCGCAAGCCACGCGCGCGCGCCGTGGGGGCCGTGAAACGAACGGCCGCGGTCACGTTTTTTTGTTGCTGTTGGGTTTTTTTCCTCCTTTTCTTCCTTCCCGAGACCGTGACATTTTATCCATCTCTGCCGGTAACGTCGTCCTCGCTACTGCGTTAAACGGCACCGGGGGCGGGGAAACACGCGCGCGCGCTGGTTGCTATAAAGGCGTCCCCGCGCGCTGCAGTGGCTGTGCAGCGCGGCGCTTGGCGAGCTACTGCGTGCCTGGACCCTCTGTGGAGGTTTGTCGGCGGCGCAAAGTTACCGAGGCGCACTGGGGTTATCTCGAACTTCAGCCAAGGGTTTCAGGAACGTGCCTGTCGCACGAGCGAAATGAAGACTCGCACGGACTTCGTTCTGGTCGTTCTGGCGCTTTTAACTCACGCGGAGCGGTGCGCGGGTATATACTGGCTGTAAGTAATTCATTGCTCTCATATTTACCTTTTACATTTCATTCTTCATCGGGCTACGTAAAGTTTAGCGGTTATAAATGGCACAGTTTTTATATTCTCTTTTGGTACTGAAAGAGCAATTTCTTCACAAATCAGTATAGAGAGGATATATCTGGACATGTATAGGTCTACATATCTAGGTCTGCAGTAAGACATATCTGGACATATCTAGGTCTACATATTTAGGTCTGCAGTAGGACAAATCTGGACATATCTAGGTCTGCAGTAGGACATATCTGGACATATCTAGGTCTGCAGTAGGACAAATCTGGACATATCTAGGTCTACATATCTAGGTCTGCAGTAGGACAAATCTGGACATATCTAGGTCTATAGTAAGACATATCTGGACATATCTAGGTCTACATATCTAGGTCTGCAGTAGGACAAATCGACATATCTAGGTCTACAGTTGGACATATCTGGACATATCTAGGTCTGCAGTAAGACATATCTAGACATATCTAGGTCTACATATCTATGTCTGCAGTAAGACATATCTGGACATATCTAGGTCTGCAGTAGGACATATCTGTGTCTTCAGTAGGATATAGCTGGACATATCTAGGTCTGCAGTAGGACAAATCTGGACATATCTAGGTCTGCAGTAAGACATATCTAGACATATCTAGGTCTGCAGTAAGACATATCTGGACATATCTAGGTCTGCAGTAGGACAAATCTGGACATATCTAGGTCTGCAGTAAGACATATCTAGGTCTGCAGTAAGACATATCTGGACATATCTAGGTCTGCAGTAGGACAAATCTGGACATATCTAGGTCTGCTGTAGGACATATCTGG
>NC_137504.1:33400000-33417500 GCF_041902795.1 Electrophorus electricus | reverse complement strand
AGTGTGAGCGTGTGTTGATAGGTGTGTGTGAGGTTGTCTTGATAGGAGAGTATGGGGGTGTGCTGATAGGAGTGTGTGAAGGTGTGCAATCCTATATATATATATATATATATATATATATATATATATATATGTGTGTGTGTGTGTGTGTGTGTGTGTGTGTGTGTGTGTTTATGTTTTTATGTTTATGTCTTTATGTATGTGCCTTTGTATGTTTATATTTGTCTTTGTACAATTATAAGGCCTTTTTCAAATAAGTGATATGTTGTGGAATGAACATTATTTGGCTGATATTACACAAAGAAAATACTGAAAGCAGAATGGCTGCATGTGTCTGTGTGTGTGTGTTAGAGAGAGAAAGTCTTCCAAATGTATATGTAAATGTAGTGGCACAACAAAACAAACATGCAAACCAGTAGAGAGACCGTGACAGAGAGTGAGACAGAGACAGAGAAAGAGACAGACAGAGAGACAGACAGACAGAGAGAGAGACAGACAGAGAAAGAGACAGACAGAGAGAGAGATTGATGGGCCAAACTGTGGCCTTTACAGAGAGAGAGCTTCTGCAACCTGGGGGGTAGGACACACACACACATACTCACACACACACACACACTTGCACACAATACCTTGCATACATCTGTTAACTGTTCCATGCTAAATTTGAAGAGGCCAACAGCAGTCACTATAGACGTAAGTAAACCTCCCACCTTTTGTCTGTGGGACCAAATGTATTCATCCTCCTGGACCAAAAAAAGAAAGAACATAAATATAAGATTATAGATCATTTTCCAAAGCTGGTGGGGTTTTATAGCTCTTCATCTGAGGTCTGATGTAAAGCTCCTACACTGGAAACACCTATTATTCATGTGTGTGCGGTGACCATATTAAACTGTAGTAATTATTCTAGAGGAGTGGTTGTTAATGACCATATTAAACTCTGTGTGTGTGTGTGTGTGTGTGTGTGTGTGTGTGTGTGTGTGTGAGTGTGTGTGTGTGTGTGTGTGTGTGTGTGTGTGTGAGTGTGTGTGTGTGTGTGTGTGTGTGTGTGTGTGTGTGTGTGTGTGTGTGTGTGTGTGTGTGTGTGTGTGTGTGTGTGGTGCAGATGACGGGGTTACAGGTCAAGGTTAAAGTTATAAGTGGTCAGGGTGGGAGTCACAGGTAGAGCAGACACAAAAAGCCTAAATTTAAGTTGGAGCTAAAGAAAACTGCGCAGGCGCACATGAACACAGTCTCTGTACATCTCTGCTTCCACGTTCTGGCCTCGTGTTTCTCAGTACTTGTACTCTGTGGTCCTGCTAAGTCATCTGTCAGTGATCAGATGCTGAGCTGGCACCGGGGTGGGAGGACATGGTGCGTGTGAGACGAGCTCACGGCTGGTTTCAGGCGCTGAAGCGTTGGCGCACTAGACGGTGCTCGTCTGCCCTCTAGAGCCCCGAGTAAGAACTGCACTCACGAAGAGCCGCGGAACACGGAGCCGGAAAAGACGGAAGCCGACTCACACCAAAACCTGTGGGAGGCAACATGGCGTCCGTACACAGCGGCCAAACGCAGAACTCCGAGCGAGAGGCGCCAAAGCTGTCGGAGTTGTTGGAGCAAGGCTGGAAATTATACGAGGAGGTCGACAGCACGAACGAGCCCACTGCTTCTAACCCGATTCAGGTCAAAGTCAAGCGCGGTATAATGAAACTGGAGGAAGCGACGCGTATGGTTGCTCAGCTGGACCTGTTCAGGTAAGCCATGTAGCATAGCTTAGCTTAGCTTAGCGTGCTAACCGAGATAACGCACCTGACGGACTCAGCACGACGTTCAGTCGTGGACCTTCACCAAAACGATCATTCGCGTGTGTGAGAGCTGATCTGGGAATCACCCGAGAGAGGCTTTGGTCAGAATTAGCCTACGTTAGCTGCTGGCTAACGCTAGCTAGGCACGAGCCTCGGCGCTTTAGTCAGCGCCTGTTAGCCTGTTAGCTAACGCGTCAAGTTTCCTGCGTCACTCCACAATATTTACGGCTCTTTTAACTACACGATAAAACTAGTCAGCCTGTGAGCCGTCTGTCTTCAGATAATAACTACATGTCTGACTAGGAGGACTAGGAGGACCGAAAGAAATGCGCTTTACAGAGAAACTGCAGGATCAAGGCGAACCAGTACCGTTACAGGTCCTCTGCGTTTTGTGCTGAGCTGATGCACTGGCTAGCGTTAGCTGGCTTGTGTTTAAAGTGAGCAGATATTCTGACGTATGTGCATAGATATACACCAAAAAACGACATACATCAAAACCGACGATAATGGCCGTTAATCTGTGGACGGTTGGTAGCTAGATGGTCAACGTTAGGTACGCTCATAGCACACAGACGTGAAGAGCTCAAGCTTTGGGGGCTTTCGCTTTCATCTGGTATTTTCTTTTTTTCAAAACCAGATTTGCGTTCATGAAAACAATTCTAAAAGAAAACATGAAGCATAGCTAGCTAGTCTGTGACTGGTTCCAGCCAGAACGTTTGGCTGTGCAGGTGCTGTCTTTGGTGTAAATAGTGTGGCTGGTTTGGTTGTTTCTCCTCAGCCTAGTCTGACTCATGCAGACCAGTTTATAATGGTTCGCCCTGCTGTTAAGGACCAGTCCCGTCTGGTTTTTGCTTGGTTAATGGGCACTCTTGTGTTTCGTGATGACACGGGGTGTTGGATATCACAGAGAATCACTGTTTTACACTTATTGTAGTCTTAAATATTTGTTGTAGTTGGTACTGTATTTTTTCGTAGCTGTAATTGGATGCTACCAGGTGGTTGATTTTAGTAGAATATTAAAGTGCGTATCTGAGGTAGTTGTAACAAGCGGATGAGGGCTGTTGAGTGTGGTGTTAATACTGAATTAGTGTTTGTTTATGTCTGGTGTGTTGTGTGTTCCAGTAGTGATGGATTCAGGTTTCTTTGGCTGTTCTCTGTGTAATAACAGTGTGTTTGATTTTGTATATCATTTAGTTGAGGTAGAATCGATTCATCACTTGTGTTGGAAGGAACAGAGGATGTTCGGTTTGTGTATTGTTGACTGTGTGTGTGTGTGTGTGTGTTTTCTACAGTCGTAACGAGGAGCTGGAGGAGGTGGCCACAGCAGATCTGAAGTACCTGCTTCTCCCAGTGCTGTTGGCGGCGCTGACCCTGAGGCAAGTGAGCCCGGCCAAGCGCCCGGAGCACCTGAGCACAGCACGTGTCTACTTCATGGACTTCCTTCGCAGGTGCAAGGACTACAATATCAGCTCCTTCCACATGCCTGCAGACACACCCACAGGGGAGGAGTCAAACTCACAGGTGCCCACCCCACGCTCCCAACCTGACCTCATTGCTATGGCAACACAGAGACGAGCCAAAATTGAGAGGTAAGGTGGATAGTTGTTGACATTTGTAGTGATCTGTTTAGTTATTTACACTAAATGGATTTCTTGGAGGTAAATGTAAAGAACATGGTTAGTATGAGTAGCGTGTACAACACACCCTGTTTACCAATCGCTTTGGTAGTGGAATTAGAGCTAAGCTTAGCGTTTGCATGATAGTCTGGTGTGTGTGGCCCTGTCAGGAGTTGGGTGGGTGTGGCAATGTCACGTGTGGGGTGGGTTTCTTCTTCTAATGCATGACATCAAAATAGAGAACCTGTGGATAGAAATTCTTCAGAAGTTCTCTGTTCACTTTTGGTTGTCTTCAGTTAAACAATAAATGTACTTGTTTCTTAACAGTGCATGTAGCTGAGATGACGCTGTTCCTCCCAGTGCGCGTAGCTGAGGTGACTAGGGCTCCTCCCAGTGCGCGTAGCTGAGGTGACCAGGGCTCCTCCCAGTGCGCGTAGCTGAGGTGACCCGTGCTCCTCCCAGTGCGCGTAGCTGAGGTGACCCGGGCTCCTCCCAGTGCGCGTAGCTGAGGTGACCAGGGCTCCTCCCAGTGCGCGTAGCTGAGGTGACCCGTGCTCCTCCCAGTGCGCGTAGCTGAGGTGACCCGGGCTCCTCCCAGTGCGCGTAGCTGAGGTGACCCGGGCTCCTCCCAGTGCGCGTAGCTGAGGTGACCCGGGCTCCTCCCAGTGCGCGTAGCTGAGGTGACCAGGGCTCCTCCCATTGCGCGTAGCTGAGGTGACCCGGGCTCCTCCCAGTGCGCGTAGCTGAGGTGACCCGGGCTCCTCCCAGTGCGCGTAGCTGAGGTGACCCGGGCTCCTCCCAGTGCGCGTAGCTGAGGTGACCCGGGCTCCTCCCAGTGCGCGTAACTGAGGTGACCAGGGCTCCTCCCAGTGCGCGTAGCTGAGGTGACCCGGGCTCCTCCCAGTGCGCGTAGCTGAGGTGACCCGGGCTCCTCCCAGTGCGCGTAACTGAGGTGACCAGGGCTCCTCCCAGTGCGCGTAGCTGAGGTGACCAGGGCTCCTCAGTACATAGAGACGTTTGGGGTTCATTTATTTATTGATTTATTATTTTGGCTTGTATGCAAGGGGTTGGTTCTTACGTGTGTGTGTGTTCAGGCTGGTACCACAGAGGAGGGAATCTGTGCCTGATTCATGATGCTAGTGTGTGTGTGTGTGTGTGTGTGTGTGTGTGTGCTGTCTCAGGTTTCAGCAGCGTAAGGCGACGGAAGCGAGGCTGGCGGAGGTGCGAGTGCTGGTGCAGGGCGGCTCCGTGGACGACGAGGTCCTAAGGGAACTTCACCTGCTCCAGGTACGCCGCTGGATCCCACTCGCCATCGAGGAGGTCGACTCCATCGACCAGGAGCTCCAGATCCTCAAGAGGATGGATGTTCTCAAACAGGTTCTCCAGCTCCGTCAGTGCCGTGTAGTTAAGACACCATCAGGCTTACTGAAGTGTCTAGTTTACTCCCCTCCCTCTGTCACCTCCCTCTCCCCTCCCTCCCCTCTCTCACTTTATCAGCGTGTATCTCTTCTAAACTCTCAGCTAATATTAAAGATCACACTCATGTTGATTTACTGGTGTGAACTGTAATAACATCAGAGTGTTAGCCAAATTTTTAATGACACCCCTCTCTCTCTCGCTCTCGCTCTCTCTCAGAGTTCAGTCCAGCCATCACTACCAAGAAAGCCACCCATGAAGCCTTTTATTCTAACTAAAGATGCAGTGCAGGCCAAGTAAGTGTGTGGGTGCGGCTGTGGTTGTGCCCCGTTCGCATCACTGAGCCCTGATCTGCTGGTCAGTTCGGAAATACGCAGTGGTGTAAAAATACCAACAACATAAAGCAGCTTCAGGCACCATGAGACTGGTCAGTTGGTCAGTGATCTGGTCATGGAGGCTGTGAAAAGGTTCAGAGTGAGCTTCAATGGCTTAGCCTACCTCAGTCCATGGTATGTTAACATTTGGGGGGTGTGTGTGTGTGTTACAGAGTGTATGGGGCAGGGTACCCCAGTCTCCCTACTATGACTGTAGATGACTGGTACGAACAGCACAGGAGAAAAGGATGTTTACCTGACCAGGGGATATCCCAGAGACCAGGTCAATACACACCTGTGCCCTGTGTGTGTTTGTTTTTTTATATACCTTTGTGGCTACTTTGTGCCTTTTGGAAGTCCACACACTTATTTTCGTTGCTGTGCCTCTCTGCTAAAACGTCTTTCTCCTCATAGTGGATGCCGAAGGAGAAGACGGGGAGAAGGAGAGCAGGGAGGACGATGAAGAGGCCCTGCAAAAGGCGAGAGACTGGGATGACTGGAAGGACACACACCGGAGAGGTTATGGGAACCGCAAGAACATGGGTTGAGCTCTCACACACACTCACACACACACACACACACACACACACACACAAACACACACACACAAACACAAAGCCCCTCTTTCCCCAGAAATAAACTTTTTAAAATGCTGCCAGTGTGTGTGTAAAGACGTGACCTCAGAGATTGATGCTATAATGCTTTGGATGTTTTGTATTTATATATATATATATATGTTTTTTTTTTCCTCTCACATTTGTTTGATGTGGTCACCTTGTAGGCCCACATTCATCCAAAGCCCAGGGGGAGTGGTTACATATTAACCAATAGGAAAGACAGACATTTGTGAATAAATGTGTTGAATTGTCCTCTACCACATGAAAAGCATTGAGACTGCATATGTGTGTACATGCGTGTTTGGGGGACAGTCCTCGTAAAACAGCAAATTACTGTCCTAATCATCACAGCGTTGGGAGACTCTGCATCAGCTCATACATATTTAAGGACCTGGTTAATAATTATTTGTGAACGTTATTGTATTCATTAATTCCTAAAGGAAACAACCCCTACAGTGTGCATGTTTCATGATAGCTGTGTGCACGTGTGCCTGTGATGTTTCATAGCTGTGTGCGCGTGCATTTCTGAACGCACCTTTTTTGGTGTGTTCTCTGGTAGGCTACAGGTGGGCGTGCTGCATCTTTATTTTAGAATAAATTTAAAAACTGCATTTCAAAAATAAAATGAATAAAATGTTATGAATGTTTGGTTTTTTTTCGTTCAGTAAATTCACAAAAGTGTTTCTGATTTGGGTCAACCTGGCGTTCATGAACGACAGAAAATGAATAACTAACCTTCCAGTTTTTGAATCCCATATTTAACTAATCACGTGTGCTATGCATGTTGAATTTAAGGGCAGTTAAACAGGTTTAATTCCAGCTGTACTACCATGTCTGGGCAGCTAGGGATAGTGTCATAGGTTGATCATTGCCAAATACTGAAGTGAAATCCTAAAGAGTGTAGAAATTAATGTGATCACTGCTTATTTAAAAAGACTTCAGAATTTAACTCTTGGAGACTTCTGTAGAAATTGTGGGATTATGTAAAAAGTTTTAGGCTTGAAAAAGGGAACTGGAAAATGTGAATCAAAAGGGCTGGAGAGCGTTGGGATGTCTGAGGATAGAGTGGTGCAGATGACTCGGCTCCTAAAACACAATTAGGAGTTACTGGGAGTTAACTGTTGCATATTTATTTGTACACTTGTACAGTTCTCCAAAAAATAACTACCCGTATGTTATCTTCCTAACGTAGAGATCCCACACCAGTTGTTTAGATTAATTTAATTCAGATTTTTAACTGGGAGCTTGCTTTTCACCAAAAATGCTATTGAAGTTCACTGTATTCATAATACTTGTCCAGGTTCCACTATTGTTCTCCAAACCATACATTATTCAATGTATGCAAATTGATATTCAATACTTAGACCAACCAGTTCTTGGTACCATTATGTTCAACCTGAACTGCTTGTTTTTTTTTTTAAAGGTGATCCTATTCTATATCACGTGATGCCCATATTGTTTCTTCCTGTGCTAGCCCGGGCTGTCCCGCCCTTGAACCAAGGCTCCCTCCTCGACTGAGGCCCCTAGAGGCCTGTCAAAGAGGCCTTCTGAGGATTTACACTGCAGCCTACAAAGGCCTTTCCTGTATGAAACCAGTTTATTCTGGACCATCCATACTTTTCTGCTTACAATATCATTTTATTACCTCAGTAGTGTCCATCACTCAGAGGAGCATGGGCCCCCTTTGAGTCTTGGTTCCTCTCAAGGTTTCATCCTCGTGCTCTAGGGAGATTTTCCCTCACCACTGTCAAAGCCAAACATATCAAAGACCAACAGTACTGCACTCCACAACACAGGTTTATATACACAAACAGACAAAACACTAATCCCATGCAGGTGTGGTTACAAATAAACAAAGATGCTCCCACTGCACGTGGCGGGCTAAACCACGTGACTCGCGGGAGGTGAGCGTTCATACACATGTAGCAAAAGTAAGGCTTTTTAACCTTATATGGTGGGAGGACAAAAGGATAGTGTGATTTTCATTGTAAAAATGAAATGTTTTTGTTTTATTGAAGCACATAAAGACAACAGAATGGATGAAATTTTTTTTGGAATATTTTTAAGGCATGTGTGGGTGGAAAAAAAACCTTTGGTGCAAAAGCACAATAGGAAATTGATGGACAAACTGGAATATTTTTGCTTTATTAAGGCATTTACAAACAATTCAAAGGACAGAACAGAAATATGTTGTCAAATATTCTTTTCAATACATATGTTGTTGAAATGTTAGGTAAAGGTAGGAGTATAATGCAAAATAGTAATGTGGATTTTCCTTATAAAATCTCAATGTTTTTGTTTTAGTAAAGCATGTACAAACATTTTTAAATGACATTTTCTCTGCTTATGTTGGTGAAATTTCATAAGTGAAGGTGAGCGTGTAGTGTTATTGTATTGTTACCGAGATTTGGCACAAAATGGCCAAATCATTTTCTTCATAAAATCTGAATATTTTTGCTTTAGTAAAAGATGTACAAACATTTTAAAATGAAAGAAAGAAAAAAGGGCTATAGACTTATGCAGTTTGACAGTTTGAGTTGAAACTGCAGTGTGATTTTGATATGTTTTGCATTATTAAAAGATGCACAAACATAACAGGAAAACTCATGGACAGGTAAGCCATAGTCTGTATTGTTTTTCTCTTAAAATAGGAAAGTTTGCATTAGTAATGCATACTCTGCCATTTTTATAATATGCTTATCAGTACACATGTTGATGGAAAATCTGATATGAAAATAAGGCTAAATTGCAAATTCTAAAAGTTGAATGTTCTTGCTTTACTAATGTATGTACATTTTCAAATGACAGAAAATAGGAAAAAAAACAGGTTTTAGCAATATTCCATTCAATCTTTATGGGGTGAAATATCTATGAAAGTATCGATTTATGTACTGTATTACTGTATTACTCATGTACTGTCAAGACACAGTACATGGTATTTTTCATTGTAAAATTGCAATGCGTTTGCTTTATTAAAGGAAACATAGCGATATGATACTCGTTCCTTCTGTTTCCATCCAGACTTATATGCCACCGAGCTGCGCTCGTGGGAAGGCACTGGAGCTGTTAGTGTAGTCAGGGGCATTGTGAAATGCAGAAAACTGGCTTGTTCTCTGCACAACCAAGAGACAAGTCACATAATTGTGTTACAAACTGACAGCAACTGTAGTACAAGCCATGTAATTGTGTTGCGAACTATGAAATCTTACAGCAACTCCAGTATCATGAATTTTCATTAGCTGAGGATGTGTCCTCTATAGTTAAGTCTACTAACAATCTACAGTTTATGAGCTGATGTTTGTTTATGTTAAACATAGTAAAAGTTATTTAAAAACTAGCTTTGTTGTTGATTATGTAGAATGCCATCTTTAAGAGTTCTCGGGTCTTGGAAAGGCTCACTGAATTCATTGTAAACAAACTCTCTGTAGAGTTTTGATAGTATAACAGTGGATTATAGATTAAAAGTCTTAATCCGTGCTTTGCTGGCTATATGCAAACGTCTGTTGCCTTATGTTTATTCCAAGCTAATTCATAGTGGCCCTAAAAAAAAGTGTGCGAGTGTCACAAGTGGAGCTCTTACGTTGCCGTGGTGTGCATGAGGAAAGGAAGCCTGGCGGCAGTAGCGATCAGAAGGCTGGGGGTCCTCGTAGGGGTTCCTAGCTTTAGCGTACGGGTTACTGAGCACCTGGCCTGAGTCTGCAGTATAGCTACAACACACACCAATCACATGTCTGGAAATACTGCATGGTTGAACTGGGTACAACACTGGGTATAACACACACACACACACACACCTGTAAGGACGTTGGGGTCCTCCTAGCACTGGCATGTTCAAAGGGCCTTCAGTGCCCACTGGTCGCACAGCATCAGTCATGCTGTAGGCAGATAAAACCACAAACAGATGCGAGGAAACACTTGCTCAAATAGATTCTCACATCACAGGAGAAAAACAAAACAACACGAGGTTGTATGTGCGTGTACGTACTCACCTGTATGTGTAGGGTTGGCGAGGCTGTCCTGATGGTGGTCTATCAGACACTGGGTCCATGTTACCAGATGTACTGTAGCCAAGACAGGAGAGCGGCCATATTAAATCCACAAACTTAACCACTGAACACTGGTGGGGTCATTGGGGAGGAGGCCATGCTCAGGCTGGATATCCAGAGTGGAGAGGAGGACTAACTTCATCTGCTCACCTATACGGTCGAGAGGCTATGGCTGCCATGGGAATCCCACCCTGAACTGACCTCAAAGCAGGTCCTTTTGGATGAGCCTGGAAGGACAGACACGATCATTTACATAGATTATACAAAAGGGGAGGGGCCTGGAAAACAGGACTTTAGAAAGAGAAAGATAGAATGCATTAGAAAGATCTGATTACATAACAGCCAGCAGATCACCCAAACCTTCATCAGCTGTGTAAGCAAAGTGCCTTATAAGATCTGCAAGCCTAATAAAGATTAAAGAAATTCATGACAACTGCAGATGGAAACGTCTGACAATAAACTGTGTGTTAATGATTGACAATGTCCTTACTGGATAAAGATCACCAGAACTGTGATTAAACAGTGTTCCAGGTAGTACAGTTGGATGTTCAAAGTATATTTACAGTATTTGGAATTAAATATATGGACTACAGAGGACACAGATGTGGAGGGAAACCTAAAATACAAACATAATTAAACAGAATTTTAAAAACACTCACAGTAACATCAGATGCAAAAACTATACCAGGGAACATGTTCTCCTCTGTTGAGGCCCTGGGTTGTGATTGTTTCTTCCTACACACACACACACACACACACACACACACACACACACACACACACACACACACACACACACACACACACACACACACACACACACAATCTTTTGTCTGATTCTCCTATATATTAATATTTTCACTCAACCCAGTCCTTAGGGCACAACAGCAGTCCTTTATAGCCCTGAAATGGGCTTACACCAGCGCCCCAGCGCTTAAATATCCTGACCCAGATAGTCCATTCATAGTAGAGGTAGATGCCTCAGAAGTTGGAATTGCAGCTATTCTATCACAAAGGTTAGGATCTCCTCCAAATTTCAATCCCATAGACTTCTTTTTCAGGAAATTGACTCTTGCCAAGCACAAATATGACATGGGCAATAGGGAGCTGCTGGTCGTCAAACTGATGGATATCATAACTGATAGAGGACCTCAATTTACTTCTGAAATTTGCCAGTCATTCTTTGAAAGATTAGGAGCAAACGTCAGCGTGACTTCCGCATACCATCCTCAGAGCAACTGTCAGATTGAAAGGGTTAACCAAGAACTCTGGAGGTTTCTCGGAGTATACTGTAGGGATCAACAGGAAGAGTGGTGGCTGAGATGGCACAGAATTCATGAGCCAACTCTGTCATCCAGTGTGTGCTAGGCTTTCAGCCTCCCTTCATACCCTGGAATCCCACACCTACATCCACTCCAGCTGTAGATGCCTGGATGAAGAGGAGTGAGCACATATGGGAGAACTCCCATCAAAGGTTGGAACATGCCATGCGACAATGTAAGCAACACGCTGATTTTTGCTCAGGTGTACCAGGTGTTCAGTGGTCTAACCCAGCTGTCGGTACACCTGTACCAGGTGTTCAGGGGTCTTAAGGGCTTGGTTCACACATGTTGGGAACCTGAAGTGCAAAATGTGGATTGTCTGGTAGGCCCTAAGAACTGGGTTAAGAAGCACCAGATGAGGAAATCACACAGACGGTTCTGCAGAGCTGTCTGTGTGCGTGTGTGCGTGCGCGTGCATTCCTCTGACCTGGAACTCTTGCTGGGTTTGCGGCAACTATGAATGAGATGAACTGTGACCCCCACCACCAGGGCGAGTGTAACTCCAGGAAGAGAAGCCACCAGGGCAAAGGTCAGCAGATTCCATTTCTGCGTGCAACTTGTGTCGACGTAAAACTCATCTATGTAGTTATTACACCTACAGACATGAGTGCAAAAGTCACCTGTAATGGTTTAATTGTAAAGCAAAGTGACAGGCATGATTATGGCACAGAAACATCATCACCATCACCATAAACTTCATGCATCAGGATGACTCATTACTTATGGGATTCTACCAGTGCTGCTGTGTTCAGCTTTACCAGCTAGCGGACCAGCAGACACAGACACACCCTCACTTCGTTGAAGTTTGGGTAGGTTCCTGGGAACTAGCAAACCTTTTAAGAACTGACCCGTGTTTTCTCTGGTTTGAGAGCCCAATGATGATGTGAATGTGAATTCCATCATCTGGAAACTGAAGTCGGAAGACTTCATATAAACTACGTGGTGGAACACCCTCTTCTTTTGCTGTTTTTTAGGGCACATCTAACCGTCCAGAATAAACTTTTTAAGCAAGTAATGCATTTACAAGTAATGCATAGTTCTGTAGACTACTGATAATTCTTTACTCCTGTATTTGATTCTGTTCTGGTGCTTTTAGTTGTAAGGTGTGTAAGAACTGTACCAGGTGACGTTAAGACCCCAGGTGACCACAACTGTACCAGGTGACGCTAGGACCCCAGGTGACCAGAACTGTACCAGGTGACGCTAGGACCCCAGGTGACCAGAACTGTACCAGGTGTTCAGTGGTCTAACCTAGTTGTCAGTACCCCTGTACCAGTTGTTCAGTGGTCACTGGTCAGTTTCTGGACGCTGTCTTAACACAGCATTAACACAGACAGTGGTGACATGGCTGTGTGAACTAAACTGGGACAGGTTGACCCAGCCAGCAGTAGAGTGGTCCGCCTCTCATACAGATCCAGCCGAACTAATGCCATGGACAGACCCAGTAACCAGCCAAAAAATGGCCGTGACAAAACGCACATGGTTGGTTTCCGTAGTAAAGGGGCTGAATATTGATAACCAGTAGTAAATGATTGATTATTGATTACCTAATTACATAAGAGAGTGATTATTGGCAAACTACAGTATTAATTCCTGGCAGAAAGTGACTGATTATTGATTACCTGCAGTAAGTGATTGATTATTGACTACCCACAGCAAATGAATGATTAATGACCGACAGCAAGTGACTGATAATTTATTTATTGATTAAATGATTATTGATTACCCCCAGTAAGTGACTGGTTAATGAATACCTGCAGTATGCTATACTGGACTTGCAGAAGCACCTGCTAGTTTTTGAATTACAGTTCCATTCCTGTTTGCATAGGTCATAGTCTGGTACACCTCCACACAGTGTATCTGCAGAACGAACACACACAGGTAATCACAACTATTTAGAATAGACAGGTTAGTTAACATCACACCAGAACCCCTGGGCTAATCTTTACCATACCCCCCCACCCCCCAATCTCTCTCTCTCTCTCTCTCTCTCTCTCTCTCTCTCTCTCTCTCTCTCTCTCTCTCTCTCTCTCTCTCTCTCTCTCTCTCTCTCTCTTCTCTCTCTCTCTCTCTCTCTCTCTCTCTCTCTCTCTCTCTATATATATATATATATATATATATATATATATATATATAATATATATATATATATATACATATATACACACACACACACACACACTAATGTTGATCTGAGCTCATCAGCAGCCATTCAGAGTAAAAATGTGTTGAACTACAAACACACAAAAGTTGTTCCGCTTACTGACTCTGCTTCAGTCAAAATCAGTTTGGGTTTACACTTCTGTACGACCAAATAAAAGCACACACTTACCATTGTCTGAGTCTGACTGTCCATATACAATACTGATAAACACAGCACTAACACACACACACAGAAAGACCTTCATATCCAACTAATGTACACACAGTCAGCCTCTGGGCTCAGACACACTCAGAATAGCCTCCAAGCAAAATGGACACTTATGGGTCAGTCATTTATACTCTCTCTCTCTCTCTCTCTCTCTCTCTCTCTCTTCCTCTCTCTCTCTCTCTCTCTCTCTCTTCCTCTCTCTCTCTCTCTCTCTCTCTCTCACACACACAAAAGTAATAAGGATGTAGACAAGAAAAGCATGCATGCGTGCACACACACCAATCTTGAATGGTAGATATCAAAACCTTATTGATTAATAAGCAAATAAAATTGTCTCCCAAAAGACATTTCAAGTGCAAGAAATCCTACAATCTCTTTCAAAAACTAAATATTTACACTTGTCATTATTTTGCAAATGGTGAAACATCTTTGAGTGTTTGCTCTTCCTCACCATATCACTAGCATCTGTTATCAAGTTTATTACACACCATCATGAGGTCAGAGTCCCCTGCCATAAACACACTCGGTGATTCCTTTATATGAAGCGTCAAGACATGGGCAGTAATACATATGTGTCTCACACACATGCAGCTACACACAAGAATGAGCTTGAGAATAAAGATACACACATTATAAAGACATTTAGCTGATGCGTTTATCCAAGGCGACTTACAACTATGACTGAGTACAACTTGAGTAATTGAGGATTAAGGGTCTTGCTCAGGGGCCCCACAGTGGCAACTTGGCAGTGGTGGGACTTGAACTGGCAACCTTCTGATTACAAGTCAAGTACCTTAAGCACTGAGACACCACTGGCCCCACCCCTCACATATGCTTGAAAGAACATGTGTTACACATGTGATCACACTGATCTAACTTTCAATGTAGTGCGAGTGGGTTTCTATAGTTCTACAACAGGTCCCACTGCCCTTATCCACACTCCTCTCCCCTCATAACAGCACTTTTCCTACTCTGGGAATTCTGGCATTACTTCCATTCAGATTCCAATTATTTTTTAATTGTACTTGCTTACATCTTTTAGACTGAATTAATCCACTTCAGGCAGCTGAATCTCAGTTTAACTCCAGACCTTGATAAAGCAATGAGTCCCACCACCTTCTCAGTGCTTTAGGACACTTTAGGAGACACTCCTGCACTGTGGTGGATGTATAATAGTGAGTCCCCTCACCTTGACAGTGATGGGATATTCCAGCAGGATACTGAACTGTGTTATCAGGCTCAAGTTGTTCAGAATTGGTTCGAGGAGCATTCTGGAGAGTTCTGACAAATGGTGTGTCCTGCACGTGTTTACCAACATGAGGCCAATCGAGTGTGTTTGGGATGTGGGGGAGAAGTCCAGTCACACCCATCTTTTGTGCACTTGTGGAGTCGATGCAACATCGAGCTGCTGCACTTTCCCGGACCAGAGGAGGTCCTACACCACACTAGTTCTGTCCCACAACCGTTTTCGCTTCATCAAACCACACTTGAAACTTCAGGGGTAAAACAGTGCCGAAATGTCCCACTTTAACACTTTAAGTTTTATTTCTGATTACACTCCACCACGATCTGAGTCTGCAGAGTTATTGAGCTCATGTAAAAAAAACACAATAATAAAACACTAACACTTTAATCCACGTTAAACATGCATGTATACAGAAAAGCTAAAGTTTGTAAGTCAAATCCACTACAGCGACACATGATGTATGTCAATATGTTCAAAATTTACATGTCAATTTACATGTACATATCAAATGCATACAAACATGAGATGGAACCAGAACAGAAAGATTCCTTAGCGCCTGTGTGTGTGTGTGTGTGAGCGCGTGGACTAATTATCTGAGTCCATATCGCTGTCTCCTCCGATGGATCGGAACTCTTCGCTATCCTCCTCATCCTCACTGAGCTGGACCCGAGTGAGAACACTAGGGCCCCGCCTCCGCTCTTCACTCTCATCTTCCTCATCATCCTCCTCTTCCTCACTCACTCCATATCCAAGCTCCGCCTCCCCCCTGCCAGGACTGGAGCTCCGCCCCTGAGGCTGGCTGTCCCCTTCATCATAGCTGCCATAACTGAGACAAAGAGGGCATACTTTAGCGTGTGTGTGTGTGTGTGTGTGTGTGTGTAGGTGTGTGTGTGTTCTCACCTGACATTGCTGTCTTCCAAGTGTGTGTCCTCATCAGGTCCCTCCCCCTCATATGACATCATACTTTCTTCCTGGTCCATGCCCATGCGGGCAGTCTCTTGATGCCCCGCCTCCCGCTCACTGTCACTCCCACTTTCTGATAGGTGGATTGCTGTGATGGACACAAGCAGCCAATATCAGAGGCCCAGAAATAATAAGGTGCAGGTCAGATAAACGCAAAAACTACTTAATGTTGATACGCTCGCACACACTCTCTCACACACACACACACACACACACACACACTCCTACAGGAGAAAGGGTTATCTCCCTCCTCTTCACTGCCATCGTCCTCCCCGTCTGACATCAGTAGGTCCTGATAGAGGACGCTGGCTTGTGCCGGACGGCTTGATCCTTCATCGTACTCTTCATCCTCGTCCTCGAGCTGCCGCCGTGGGGGCAGGAGCATCTCGTCGTCATCATCATCATCAAGGTCTCCTTCCTCAGCCTCACAAACACAGCACAGTCTTTACTAACACACAACACAGTCTTTACTGAACACACACTCCCCTCTCATTCAGACACAGCACAGTCTTTACTGAACACACACACACATGCACCACTCTCAATCAGACACAACAGTCTTTACTGAACACACACACACATGCACCACTCTCATTCAGACACAACAGTCTTTACTGAACACACACTCCCCTCTCATTCAGACACAGCACAGTCTTTACTGAACACACACACACATGCACCACTCTCAATCAGACACAACAGTCTTTACTGAACACACACTCCCCTCTCATTCAGACACAGCACAGTCTTTACTGAACACACACTCCCCTCTCATTCAGACACAGCACAGTCTTTACTGAACACACACACACATGTACCACTCTCATTCAGACACAACAGTCTTTACTGAACACACACACATGCACCACTCTCATTCAGACACAACAGTCTTTACTGAACACACACTCCCCTCTCATTCAGACACAGCACAGTATTTACTGAACACACATGACTCTCAGACAACACAGTCTTTACTGAACACACACACACACCCCTCTCATTCAGACACAACACAGTCTTTACTGAACACACACACACCACTCAGACACAGCACAGTCTTTACTGAACACACCCACACACACACACACACCCACACACACCCCTCTCATTCAGACACAACACAGTCTTTACTGCGCACACACACACACAACCCTCTCATTCAGACACTAAATACACAATCATTTAAGTGTGTCTGAATTTGTGGTAGTACATTAGTGAGCGTGTGTGTGTGTTTACCGGAGCAGGTGTTTTGGGTTTGCCATCGTCATCTTCTTCAAATCCTTCAATATCTACATCAGACTCCTCCTCTCCCAATCGGCCCCTCCCACGACCCTGACAGGAGACACATGCATACATGAATATTAACACACTCATTAATATTAAACAAAAGAAGAAGGGAGAACAGAAGATAATTCATACATAACAGACATGCAGTGGAAAGATGGAGAGGGAGAGAGAGATGAAGAGGGATGGAGAGAGAGAGAGAGAGAGAGAGAGATGAAGAGGGATGGAGAGGGAGACTTTAATTGAGAGTAAAGGTACTGATGTTCGTGTTGGTACTGAAGGTCAAAGGTACTGACGTTCGTGTTGGTACTGAAGGTCAAAGGTACTGACGTTCGATTTGGTACTGAAGGTCAAAGGTACTGACGTTCGATTTGGTACTGAAGGTCAAAGGTACTGACGTTCGTGTTGGTACTGAAGGTCAAGGGTACTGACGTTCGTGTTGGTACTGAAGGTCAAAGGTA